>NC_080057.1:21064605-21254605 GCF_026212465.1 Amaranthus tricolor | reverse complement strand
TTCTAAATAAGAAATATGTTTGTTTTAATCACATATTATACATTTGTTTGTAAAAGAAATATATGTTTTCAGTGTAAGGATTTCATTTATTTACAAATAGTATAAGGATTGAACTTGATAAGATGAAATAATATTGTAAGGAGCAAAATGCTAACTCCATTACATATATTATTTTCTCTGTTTCAAAATATTTTTAATAATGTTTTGACTTTTCGTGCAGTCCTATATATTAATTCAATCCTTACTATATCTAATTATATATCAGAAAAATTGTAAAGTTTTTGTATAGATAATTTTTGCATTTAGAAAAATCAAACAAGATTCTACTTGATTATATTTTAACTTATAAATTAAAAATTAATCACAATTTAAGGCCAGCTAATGAATGAATAGAGCAATATTTTTAATATGTTAAGCACAAATTCTTTTATGAGCCAGTTTCACCACATACTCCATACTTGAGTTAAATAGGTGAATAATAGAAACTTTTAATATAATTACTAGACCGTTTGTATAGACTCGTCTTGCAGTAAGACAGTCTCATAAAACATAAGAAGTATACGAAAAAATTCGTATCGAAAAAAAGGTTATTGTTTAATATATGATTGAATTAAGTTAAGGTTTAAGACTAAAGTTCAACGTTGATAAAGCTCTATATATCCACATAAAATTTATGATTTACCAACTTTACTACTCTCTCCCGTCTTTGTGTTTGCAAGACAATAAATTAATTGTTATCATTTTCCCTTGAAATACATGACTCTATGACCATTTGTATGCTTATATTTTAGTTCTTTAAGGTTTGTACTTTGTACCCTTTTTCATCTCTAATTTATGCAATTCAACTATTTCTATAATCTTATATTGATATCTTATAAAAGCCTAACTTACTATGCAATAATGTTCTTTTAATCTTAATGCCACATCATGGATTAAACATAGTGATTTTTATATTATGTAAATTAAAGTTTTCTTATTTTGATTTGTTTATCATTATTAATGATATATCTTTAATGTATAGTGTGGATAAAGATTTTTCCTATCTATTTAGCAAAACTAAGAAAAGATTTTGACAACATATATCAATAGTATTAGTATACTGAATGCATAATTTCAATGAAAAATGTCAGCAACTATATTTTTTCGACCAAAATTCATAAGAGTAAAACAAATAAATGTTCAAGAAATAATATAATTTTCCAAATGTCAAACAAAATTATTCTTTATGATAAACATATTTAGATTAATATTCAATGCATTATATTTATAACAATAATATTTTTCGTGATAATGAAATAATATGAATACTAATATACTAATTAAATACGTAATTTCAATGACACATGTTGCAACTATATTTTTCCGACCAAATATCATAAGTGTAAAAACAAATAAATATTCAAAGATAGTTAATAATAATTTTCCATCAATGTCAAACAAAATATTCTTTATGATAAACATATTCAGATATATTTATAACCACAAATATTTATCATGATAATCAAATATATATTAGATCAATAGTAATGTACTAAATGCATAGTTTCAATAAATCATGTTGCAACTACATTTTTCCGACCAAAAATCATAAGTACAGTGTAAAACAAATAAATATTCAAAAAATAATTAATAATAATTTTCCTTCAATGTCCAACAAAATATTATTCTTTATCATTATTAAACATATTCAGATTAATATTCAATGTTACATATATATAATGACAAATATTTATCGTGATAATCAAAGCAATTTAATACATTTACAAGTGAATAATAATGATGAATTTACCTGTGCATTTACACGAAAAGTTAAACTAGTACTCCCTACTATTCAGCTTATGTGTCCCATTTTCTTTTATGCTCAAGTCATCTTAATTGTTCCATTTCTATTTTTGGTATGAGTTTTTGACTTTTATGCCCTTAGTAAATTTATCCTATTTTCAATTATACACTTCATTACCCATACTAATTTTTCTCCTTTACATTAAAAAATCTATAATACCACTCTCTTTCCTACTCTTAGGGTTCCACTTTTGACTCTTCTTAAAATCCGTAAAAAGTCAAATGAGACTCCTAAGGTGAATAGAGGAAGTAATATATTCGAGGAAGATCAAATATAATATTTTTAGATAATATTAAAAGGTATGGCAATGATTTGCATCAATGTTGGTAGGAAGATACTATGAACCAAATATTCACTTACCAACAAAATTAAGGAATAATAGAAGTGAAGATATTCATCGTTATAATTCACAAAAGGAAATAATATTCATGATTTTTCTTCATCATATATAACTAACTTTAGAATGTCGTTTTTTCTTATGAAATTGGCGTTACATACTACAAGTCTTCAACAGGTCAGTACTCCTTCTTCTCTTTAATTATTTGTTTATTTATCTCTTTTCGTGCTCTTTCGTTTTTAAATTATGATAATATAATTAAAGTTAATTTGTATGTTAATTTACTTTCAAGACAATTAATTTTGATTTGACTAGGTTTATAAAAGCGTTTATTAACAAAGGCAACTA
The DNA here is from genome assembly GCF_026212465.1 of Amaranthus tricolor. NCBI lineage: Eukaryota > Viridiplantae > Streptophyta > Magnoliopsida > Caryophyllales > Amaranthaceae > Amaranthus > Amaranthus tricolor. The sequence continues at coordinate 21,252,077 of NC_080057.1, read as the reverse complement.
AATGAATTACAAGTACCTTAAAATAAAAATAAGTATTAACTGAAATATTATTATCTATAAAAGAAAGATTAATTGAATGGATCACAAACAAAAAATATTAAATTATTATATTCTGTTAGAGTATATAATATGTCTAGGGGTTTCAAATACCAGCTTAAACTTTTGTTTGAGTTGATTCCTTAATATGTTATATACTATTGTATTTTATTAATTAGAGCATATAACATGTCAAGAAACTAACTCAACCAAAAGATTAAGCTCATGTTATATACTCTAACATATTTCGTTTTGTTTGATGTGTCATTATAGAAAACCCTAATTTTAAAGGATTTAGATTTCTTTACTTCTCAAACAACAACGAGAAAATTTACCAAAAAAACTACGGTTGCATAACCCAAATTTATATAAACTTCTTGACATAAACAAGTGAAAGTTTCTAGAACATGCCATTTTTAACGATTTTTTTGTTATCATATAAACATTATAGTTTTAGTGCTACCGTATTGACAAAACTAAAAAAAATTGCTACATCTTGCGTTTTATAAAGTTAATGTTAAGAAACCAACTCAACTAAAAGGTTACTTGATATGGTATTAGAGCCAAAGTGACAAGAAGTCACCGGTTTGAATCTTAAATTGAAATATTTAGCGCTACATATGAGAAGGGCCTGTGCTACATCCACACTTCTAGCTCAAAGGACTCTCGTATAAGGGGACATTTTAGAGTATATAACATATCCTAAGGCCTCAACCATTAGCTTCAGCTTTTAGTTGAGACCTTAAGATATATTACACACTCGTATAAGGGGGCGTGTTAACTAGAGTATATAACATATCATGGGAATTTAATGGTCAGCTTAGACTTAAGTAATTAGTTCCAGTTAAAAAGCTATTATATGAAATAACTATGTATAAATAATTCTTTGTTTAATGTTGCTATTAGTGTGATTGATTCCAAAACCATATAATATAATGATGCACTAAAAAAAAAAATTTGGTGAAAAAAGCCTTTGTCACCGTGTCTGTTGCCAGCTGGCGACAAAAATAGCGACATTATTCTTTTTATTTCGTAGCGATAGTTTGATTTTCATGTCTATGATGTATTTAATTAGTTTTTACAAGTATATATCAATATTTTTATTTTTGAATAATAACTTTTACAGGTAACATTCATACCCTACTAAAACAACGAACAAAAAGTGAAAATGGGTGGTATTTATTACACCATTTTTATTACTCTCTTACTTATGGGAACACTCATTCCAAAGGTTGTAGTTTCACAAGCAATTCGATATAAGGTTACAATTATTAACGGTCTTCCAGAAGGAGAAGAATTGGACTTTCGATGCCAATCTAAGGATGTTGATTTAGGACTTCAACAATTGACAAAAACAGGAAAAACTTTTAGTTGGATGTTTAAAATGAATTTCTTTGGAACAACGCTTTTCTTTTGTCATTTCTATTGGAAGGACAAAAATATAAGTTTTCCTGTTTTTAAAGGACACGTACAAGGATATGTTTGTCAACAGTTAGTCTATTGGGAGGTAAGACCCGATGGTTTCTACTTCCATTGTGACGATAATGACTCCATATACAAGTATTCTTGGTAGCCTTGTTAAAACATTACAATATAATAATATTATCTTCTAAAAATTAAGTAATTATGCAATATTTATATATGAATAAGTTTTATATGGACTTTATCCAAATTATTTTAGTATTTATTAATTTAAAAAATAATAAATATTTTTTAATGATTGTAACTGATTGTAAATACTTATTAAGTAGAAAAACTTACTAATTTTGTATTGTTTAAGGTTGTTACAGTATAAAATAACATATATCAAGTCTATAGAAGACTTTCTTATACATATTATTAATACAAATTGTTTAATTATCGTTTTTTTGATGTATTTATTCTGTTTATTATTTAAACTAACGATAAATGGTTAATACCTAAAGTATACAATATAAGTTATATTATGAGTTTTTTTTTTTAAAAAAAATATTAAATTAATTTTTTCTAATATAAAATAAATGTTATATTAAAAATATAAAATATCCAAAATTTTTTTTATTGAAGTTAATATAAAAAAGACAAAGTCTTCATTTAAAAATATGATTGACTTACACATAGATAGTCACAAACTAAATAATGACAAAAAAAATATTAAAATGAACATAACATTTAACAAACCAATATATAAAAATCAAAAATAAAAGTATAGTATGTATTAACATAATGTTTGTAGGTTTTTTTTGTCGGAATTGCGGATGAAATGACAAGTGGGAATTTAACTAGTTCGAATTTCGACCGTTTTATTACTAGTTTTCAGTCAAAAATTCCTGACTAACATTGAGTAGGAAAATAGCTAAAAATTTCAAAATCAAAAACTTTGGATCTTTTACTAAATTTCATTTTCATTGTCTCGCTATTCTTTATATATTAAATTACCAATATTGCATGCCCTTAATGATTTCATAACTTAATCTCTCTAACTTCTCTTTAAAAAACGCCCTGCATTAAAAATGAATATCGAAACAATATGGTTGATGAATTTGATCACCTGATGAATTATTAATCAAATGATTTTGAAATTAATATTAATATTATTATTAATTAAACTAAAATTATTTCATGCATATCAAAATAATTAATCAAAAATTATTATCAATCAACTAATTTATTATTACTAATTAACCAAAAATTAAAATTAATTAATATTAATTATTTAACTAAAACGTAAAACTATTAAGTAAATAAATCAAGAATATTAATACAAAAAGAAAAAAAATTGGGTTAAACATAGAAATTTGATACATGTTCACCTTTTTGGTCATTACTTTTAATAGGGAAATTACATTAATGCAAGGTTTGTAGCATTAGAATCTAGACTTTAAGAAATTTCGATCAATATATTATCTGCTCAATTCCGACAATCAAGCGAGAAAATAACGATTGTTTAAATTTTACTTCTAAAAACTGCAATTTGATACACGTTTAATCTTTTGGCCATAACATTTGATGGAAACTCACATGAATTTAAGCTTTGTGGCATTAAAAATTAGATTTTAAGAGATTTCAATGATATATCATATGTCCAATATTAACAACCAAGCTAAAAATAATGACCGTTTAAAATTTGCTACAACTTTTAATACGATAACTAAATCTAATCGCACAAAACACGCATTGAAATAATTCATTTTTTATCCGCAAAGTTTGAACTCTTTATTTTTCCTAATTTTTTTTTTATTACATGGGGACTAACCAATGAAATAATTTTTATCACGTGCCTTGAAATATATGCGACTCTAATCTATTTTTTATATTTATCATTTTTTAGTTCTTATAATAATATTGATTTTATAGTAATCTCTTTTGAAAACCATCCTTACTAACTCTTGTAATAATGTTGATTTAAAAAGATTGATAGAATTTTTGATCTTAATGGCATATTGTGATTGCCCAATATTCTATTTACAACTATTCATTTGAATTATCCATATATATTGATAAATCTTGCATTGTATATACATATATCTTGATTTTCATATCATGTAAAATATATTTTTCTATTTTTTGATCATTTGTTTGTGATAGTCATATATTGTTAGTCATATATCTTTCTATATTTTGATCCTTTGTATATATTCTTTCAATATCATCTTAGTAATGATTTTTCAAATAACCATACAAGGTATAGTGTCAGATAAAACAATTTTTTTTTCTAATCAATTAAGCAATATATAGACAACATAAAAAATATAAACATGTTAAAAATAAAGTTAGTAGAAGAATATATGGAATTCATAAGCTTTATTAAAATATTAAAATGAGAATGAACAGGGTTATTTTTGTTCAAAATTTATGATATAGATAAAAAGATTCATTTTGGTAACAACAAATAAAACACCCCAAAATGACAAATGAAAACTTCTTTAAAAAATGGAGATATTATAGTATACTCTCTCTGTCCCTTTTATTTGCATGGGTGAAAATTAGTGAAAGGTAAATTGGGTTGGAAAATGAGACATATAAATTGTATTTTATCTACAATGATTATTTTACATAAGAAAAGAAGGAGGGTGGGACCATTAACGAAAAAGAAAAATGTACAAAATCAGTACAACAAATCAATCACTACAACATAATTTATTTTTAGTGGGATATATTCAGCAATATTTAATTTAAATGTCACTACTTTAAATTTCTAATAGTGTATATAGTGGATTTATTGACAATTATTAGACTCATTAGCAGCATAATTAAAAAATCGTACTAAAGGCCAATTACGTATGCCACTATATACTATAGTAACAATTACGTATGCCATTAAAGGCCAAACAAAGTGTCAGTAAATCACTTTATAGTGGAACTTAAAATAAAAACTAACAATTACTACACTAAAAACATAAATCACTGGCATTTTTATAATGGCATTAAATTCAATGTCTCGAAAAGTTAAATTTGTTGTATTGAATATAGAATGAAATGCAAAATGAAAGAGACATATAGAATATCTTATCTCTATAATGATTATTTTACAAATTATTTCTTTCATTATAAGGAAATCAAAAGATAATATCTTTCTATATAATGTATATTAATTAAATGGAATGCTCATCACTTGCAATAATTTTTTTATCTAGGAACATACAATGAACTAAATATTCACTTGCCAAAAAAAATATTAACGAATACAAACGGTGAAGATTGCGATTGTGATCATAATATATATAGGGTCGATTTTTCCAATTTATACATTGGTGTGCATATATTTAATTAATTTAATAGGTAAATTTGTTAAAATATAATTTGTAATATTTTTTAAAATTAATAACTGTAATAAATCCTTTAGAGAATATATTTATTCAATTTTAACAAATTAATTATTTTGTAATTTAAACATTCAAAGCATATACATCGGCTAGAAAAATATAGGAAATAAATTATGCCTATGACAGATACACATATATCAAATCAAAATAATATAATATTACAGTTACATGATAATATACATAATATCCATGATTTTTTAAGGATCTTCATTACTTATATATATAATTATCTTCAGAAATCGTTTTTCTCACACTCAATTGGATTTACTAGAAGTTTTCAAGAACTTGGTACTATTCTTCTCTTTTAAATATTTATTATTTTAATTTGTTCATTGTGTTTTTATTTTATGAAAAATTACCTAGAATAATTCAATCTATTCATGATTTTTCTACAATAATATCATCTATTGATTAACCAAGAATAATTCCAACTTTGAGGGGTATTTTCCTAGAGTAAATCCGGTTACCGGATGACTTGCTAAAGCAAGTATTATTTTTTTTAAAAAAAAAGATAAATTAAAATAAAATGTCTAAAAAAACATTCAAAAAATGTCCAAAAAAAATTTATGATTTTTTTAGTTATTTAGAATATTTTATGTAAAATTTTAAAATTTTTCTCTAATTTTAAAGTAATTTTCAATTTATTTTTTTTTGTGAATTAACTACTATAGCAGGTTATCGGGTTACTTAAGTTTACTCTAGACAACTACCCCTTAAAATTAAGATTATTCATAATTAATCAATAAATAGGATTATTGTAGGATAATCACAAATAGATTAGATTATTCTAGGTAATTTTCATTTATTTTATTACTATATGATTTTATAGTTCCCTAGCTAGTGTGTCAATCTAGAATAAAAAAATACTTCTACCTAAATGTTCAACCTTATAGATTGAAGTGATTGATATAATATTTATATAACTATTTAATTGATGATTTATGTTAATTTATAAGATTTTTACTTTGTAAACAATTAATTATAGATATACTTTAAATGGTAGTAACAAATTTTTGCGAAAGGTCAGTAGTAGTAAATATTTAAAAAAGTTCCACAAAATAGCATTGTACTTTTTGAATTTTAGAATTTAACGTATCAAATGTTTTTTGAGCATTAATGTTGCGGCAACTTCAATTTTAAAAGTACAATGTTATTTTGTGGAATTTTAAGGAAGGAAAGTTACTATTTCAAGGAAAAAAGATATGGGTAAAAACAAAATTTCGCAACTTAACGTATAATCTAAAGTTTTTTGGGCATTAATGTTACTTCAACTTGAATTCCAAATAATGTTATTTTGTGGAATTTTTTTTAAAGATTTTCTATCACTGGCCTTTCGCAAAATTTCATTGCTATCATGTAGAATACCCATTTATTATATTCAATTAAAAATGAAATCAAAATAGATTTATATATAAGAGAGTTAAGCAAATTGAGGCAATCATGTTGCTATTTTTAATGAATTGCAAATAACTTAAAATAAATTAAGTATTAACTAAATAAGTTTTTATGACAAAAGAAAATAAATTATGTGTTTCAATTTCAAATCAAACCGTATAAAATTAATATATTTTGTTTCGTTTGATATATCATGATAAAAAGTAAAAGTATTGTAAAAACTTGATTCATACTATTTTAGTGTGCACCAACTTTATTATAATAAATATTTCCCAATAGTACTACATATCAAAATACTTATTATTTTAATATTTTTTAAGGTTGTGCAAACTAAAATAGTATACACTAAATCCATACAAGATTATCTCCTAATAGAAAACCAAATATTTTGTAGTAATTTAGATTTCTTCATATCTCAAAAGAACATAAAATCAAAAAAACAACTAAACATGATGCAAAACCTGATAAATTTATTATTATGTTTGTACACGTCAAAATCAATATAAGAGGATAGTTGACTGTATACAAATCTGATGAGGTTCCATCCTAAAACCAATTAGTAATAGGATGAATTCCAATCAAGCTTTAATATATATATATATATATATATATATATATATATATATATATATATATATATATATATATATATATTAATTATTCGATATGAGATTCTTACTCATAAACATGTTCACATAAAAAAAAGTGAATATTTATTACTAGGTTAATATTTCATATCATTCACATAAATATTTCATATCATGTGATTGATTCCTCAACCATATAAATTATAATTTTTTAATTTGCACGTCTATAGTTATGTTTTAATTTTTTTAAATTACTAACATTTATAAAAACAATCTTGGCAGGAAATAGATCAAAAGTGAAAAATGGGTCCCACTGGATACATATTTGTTATGTTGTTAGTTATGGGAGTAGTGAGTCCGAAGGTTGCACAAAGTTTTCATGATTTTAACGTAACAATTGTTAATGATCTTAAACAAGGAGAAGAATTAATACTCCGATGCCAGTCTAAGGACACTGATTTTGGTGTTCATAAATTGACGGATACTGGAAAAAGTTTTAGTTGGGTGTTTAACTTGAATGTCTTTGACTCAACACTATACTTTTGTCATTTTTATTGGAGGGACAAAGATATAAGTTTTCCTGTTTTTGAAGCACATACTGAAGGAAATATTTGTGAATCTATTGTGAATTGGGAGGTAAAGCCTGTGGGTTTCTACTTTAATTGCGATGAAAATCTACCAATATTAAAGCATACTTGGTATCATTAGCTTATATTTTCTCGATTATGAAATACTCAATCACACCTAATTATGACATATTGTGTAAGTATAATGGAAAGGAGGTAGTATATTATAATTCTGATTGGCTAATTTTCGTTTCATCGAAATAAAATTTGTAATTGAAGTTGTTTGTTATAGAAATATATTCGTGGCTTATTAATCAATGGCTAATATTATGAGCAAGAGTCAAATGGGGTTGATAAGATCTTGCATGTACCCTTTTTAATTATGTTCCCTCTAAATCTAATTTCACATGTAAATCTACAAAACAAAGTCAAAATTGCAACGACAATAAGACAATGAACGTTTTGTTCGTCGAGTTTTCTAGAAAATGACGGTGGCCTCGCAACGGCCAAGCAACAACAAAATGTTCTGTAATTCTAGACGACAAAAAGGTGACGGCTTGGCCACCGCCACCAAGTCGCAACCCTTTTTATTAAAAATTTATCAATTTATGTTTTTTTTAAATAAGAGCGACCTAGTGTCGTAGTTAGGTCGTCGTCATCTTTGATGAAATCGCCTGGCTATAATTATTTTTGGTGCGGTTGCCAAGCCGTAGCCATTTCTTGTTTAGCATTTCTTAAAACTAATCTTTTTTTAAGACTTCTTAATTTTAAATTTTCAAGAACAAAGTCATTGTTAATAATAATGCAAATGTAGAAGATATTTTTTATTTATATTTGTATTATCTATATCAATTAATTTAAATGTAACAGAAAGTACAAAATTGAGTAATAGCCCCCAATAAAGACTGGTACGATTCAATTCAACTTTTTGTTCGTTCGGGTTTGATTGTGTCGTAGCTCTATAATTCGGATTCGGTTTTGTATGTCGTTGGATGAATTGCTTTGCGGATATTGACCCCAAAAAAGATACGGTAGGTACAACCAGTCCGTGAAAAGCCAACCATCGCACGATAAAAATTAGATAGGTTCGTTCTATGGTCATTGGGCCTCCTAAAAGGATCTACTAAATTCAACAAGTTGTTTCAAAGAGTAAAAATGGCCAATTATTAATGGAATTCCTTGTCGGTGCTCTGTGAAATATTCGTTTGACCGAGGGCTTCCAAATATATATACGAGTTATAACTACGCAGCGGAAATACAAATATACGAGGGAAGACACAAGGCCTCATAACAAAACATATACAACCAAAGTTTACAAAAGATAACCAAAGCTACAAAATCGAAAGATAGCGGTACGACACAGGTTATGCTTCACCCTCATCACTCTCCCCCAATGCAATGCAATGCAAAAGAAGCTCTAGTACCTGCTACGCCTGTCTATGATCCTCCTGCTGCTCGACATTAGACCAAAGGCCAATGTGTCATAGGAGGACAATCATAGAAAGTCATCAACAATCAAATATAAACACAAACACGTACACGTCAGTAATTAGCATCAAATATAATAAGGCCAACTACTAGATAGCATTATATCATAAAACAACATAAGATGATTTCATAAAACGCAAGCGCAGATAGTAACCGTTTATCGGCCACTTATACTTCTTAATTTCATTACGTGCTTTCCAACCCGAACCATGTGTTCTTGGGTAGAATATAGGTCTTCACGCTCCTCTTTTCAAATATAAACTCTTGCAAAACACGTATAGTATCAACTCGACCAAGGCATTAACAAAATACCTAACACATGACCTTATAGAGCTTGTCTATCTTAAGGTAAGGGTGATCATAGTCTGTAATACCCTTGAGATAACTTAGCTTAGGCACACTTCTCACTAGCATAAACTATTCTATCGATAAGTAGATGTTCTATCAATAAGTAAATATTCTATCAAAAGTAAACTTTCTATCAAAGAATGAACCTTTTATCATTAAATAACTTTCGATCAATGAATAAATTTTCTATCACTGAATAACTTTCTATCAGTGGATCTTTCTCAACTTCCCGGCATAGTGACACAGCCAAGGGCGTTATCGGCCATCCGGCGCCCATGGCAAAGTACGAGCTCATGCCCCCTTCAGCTAACCCTCTCGAGTCCTACCTTTCTCCAGAACTTTCGAATCCTTAGGTCTTTCTTGTGATTAGTACCTTCTTTTTGCTTGCAGAAGATGCCTCCTTTGTCAAGAAAGAGACTGTCTAGAAATGATGCTAACCGTACACTAAGAAATCTGGTGAAAGTGTTATCAAGTGTAAGCGCACCAAGAGAAAGGTCTACGTCGGAATTAGCATCTGAAATGAGCAAACGGATTAGTCAGAGCAAACCCTCGACTTTCGACGGTAAAGGGGAACCGTCGAAGCTTGAACTCTGGTTAAGAGAATTTGACAAACTTTTTAATGTAGTAGAATGCCCAGAAAAATTGAAAGTCAATCAGGCTGCTTTTTATTTGGTTGGAGAGGCTGACTACTGGTGGGCAAACAGTAGATCAGGGTTGTTGGAGTAGGCTGAGGGGAATTTTGGTTGGGAATTGTTTAAAAGGGCCATGCGAGAGAAATTTTATCCGCTGCACGTAAGGAAAGATAAGTCGAACGAGTTTTCGCGGTTAGAGATGGGTGGTATGACTGTTGATGAGTATTACCACAAATTTATGGAGTACCTCAAGTACTGTCCTGATGATGTTCCCACTGAAGAGAAAAAATGCAGCGATTTGAGCTGGGATTGTCGTATGACATTCAAAAATATATCGAAAGTGATCGTTATAACAAGCTGGAACAGATGTACAAGCGAGCGTCTCAAATAGGGAATATCTTGAGGAAGGAGAAGGAAAGAGAGAAAGGTAATATCCCCGAGAAGAGAAAAGAAGGTGCTGGTCAGGCATCAGGGACTCCAGCAGGTTTTTATCAAAAGAAAGCTAGAAATTTCGGCAGTTTTCAAGAAGGTGGGTCTGGGGAAAATGCGGGCTTTAGGGGAGAAGTTAAGCCTGCGAAGCCATTACTGGATCGAGATGGCAATGACAGGAATTATTTCTGTAGGAGGTGCAAGAAAAACCATCCGGGAAAAGATTGTGACGGAAATCTGGTTGAGTGTAATTTTTGTCACAAAAGAGGCCATAAAGAGTATAAATGCTACATAAAGAAAGGGGGTAGAAGTCAATAGCCGGGTGGGCAGCACCGGCAATAGAATTCAAACAACGCCGACAGTCAAGTCAACCGACAGTACGGGAATGGAAATCGTGGCAATGCTGGTCAGAGGTTTCAGCGACCTTTTAGTGGGGGGGGCAAGGCCGGATAGATGGGAACCGGGTTGAGGAGTCGGAAATGCATCGTGGGGGCAATCAAGTGGGAGGAATGAATGCACAGCCGGCTAATGGAAGAGTATCTGCGGTCAGTGCAAGGGAAACTGACCAGGCGACGAATGTGGTTACAGGTACGTTCGCCATTCATTCTATAGCTGTGAATGTATTATTTGATTCGGGAGCTACATGTTCTTTTCTTGCAAAGAGTAAAGTAGAAGAATTGAATTTAGGAACTTTTGAAAAAGTTTCTTATACGGTGGCTGTTCCATCGGGAAAATTATACAGTTGTGATAGACTGTATAAGGATGTACCCTTGAAGATAGGAAAAGTTGTCTTTCCTAGTGACTTGTATGTATTAGATATGGAAGGCTTAGAGGTAATTTTGGGGATGGATTAGTTAGGAAGATATAAAGCCACTATTGAATGTAGAGAGCAGAGAGTATTGTTGGAAGGACCACGAGGGGAAAACGTTAGATATAGGAAGTTTCCCAAGGGGCCCAGGACAAATTTGGTGTCGACATTAGAATTGCAAAGACTCGTGAGGCAAGGACACCCTTTGTACTTATGTCATATCAGCCAAGGTGGAAAGAAGGAAGAGGATCCCAAGGATATTGCTGTAGTGAATGAATTTTTGGATGTTTTTCCTGACAAGATTCCCGATATGCCACCTCAACGGGAAATTGACTTCACGATAGACTTGGTACTTGGGACTGGACCGATTTCTAAGGCCCCTTATCTATTAGCACCTATAATTCATAATCATCTTTTGTAAGTCAAGAATATAAACAATAATTGAATTTATTTTCAGCAATTATAGGGAATAGGGGAGTTTATTTTAAAATAAAAAATAGTTGAGTTTAATTATTTTAAGCGAATCGAGCAAAAATTAATTTATTTTTTATAATTTTTCCCTTATATCATAGGTTTGAGATATTAATTGCTAGTAATTTTTTAATATAAGGCATTATATTTTAATTTTATATAGCTATTTAATATGTGCATATATTATCCCAATATTTAAATTAAACTTTGAATTTATAATTTTATAATATAAGGGTGGAATATTGAGTTTTTAAAATATAATTATATAGATATATTTGAATGACACATTTATTTTAAAATTTTGACTTATATAATTGTGATACTTTTATAGATTAACAATTTTATGTGTCTCCATTATTTTGACCGCTAAAGGTGTCAACTTTTCATTTGTGACATGCCAATTCTTATTACTTACTACAAGTGTAACCAAATACTTTGGTTACATTTATAAATTACTTATATTGATACATTAAAAAATCAAAATTGGCACTATTAATTGTAATGTTTTCAAGAGAAAAAAAAATCTTTATACCTTTAAAATTTTGTGCAAACTAAAATAGTATAGACATTTAGTAAAAAAAATAGTATAGACATAGTCCATACAAAACTTTTGCTGATTCTTAATGGTTCATCGCAATGGATGCACAATATGCTAGTTACAACTATTCATTTGAACCAACCATGCATATTGATCGATCAATATTAATCAATCTATATAGTGTATCAAGATTTTTATATTTTGTAAAATAGAATTTTCTAATATTTTTTTAGATATAAGGCAACATATTATAAAGCTAAAATAAGTTTAGGGTACATCATAAGAGAAAGAACAATTCTCATGATCCTCCATGAAAGAAGGAGGAGAAATTACAAAAGCAAATAAAGAGTCTAAAGATACATCATTGTAAGGAAATAACAAAATGAAGTTAAATATGTTAAGCATCATATTTTCTACTTTTGATAAGTGTGGCATGTTGAAAAATAAGTAGAATAAAATAAGAAAAATTTCACATGGTAGCATCGAACTTTCATGAAACGCGAGTGGTAGTGTTTTTGTAAGAGTTTTCCATATGGGGGTATTCAGTTTATGCACTATCTAACTGCCGTAGCATTTTCTGTTAAATTCTTGGAAATTTCTGTTTAATTAACCATTTTGACGTTTCTACCCATATTAAGTGTAGGTTGTTATCTTTATAATTTGCCCTAAATTTTGTTTATGCTCTCAAATGTTTAATTCACCATTTTGACGTTTAATTTCCGTTTAATTCATCATTTTGATTTTTCTACCCTTATTAAGTATTGGTTGTTGTCTTTATAATTTGTTCTAAACTATTTTTATGCTCTTAAATTTTTAATTCGCCATTTTGATATTTAATTAACCGTTAAATTCATCAACGCTCTCAAATGTTGTAAGAATTTTGTTTTAATTCAAATTGTTGTCTTCATAATTTACCCTAGTTAAGTACATATGTATTAGTGCTTGAAATGCCAAATGCCAACCATGTGAATGAAGACAAAATTGTTACAACATTTGAGAGAATTGATGAATTAAAACGGTGAATTAAACTTCAAAATGGTGAATTAAACATTTGAGAGTATAAAAATGGTTTAGGGAAAACTCTAAAGACAATAACCAACAATTAATAAGGGTAAAAACGTTAAAATGGTGAATTATAAACGAAAATTGACAAGAATTTAACGGAAAATATTATGGTAGTTAGATAAGGCATAAACTGAATGCTACCATGTGAAAAAATCTTACAAAAATACTACCATTAACGTTTCACGAAAGTTCCATGTTAACACGTCAAATTTACCATAAAATAAAGATAATGATTTTCTAGATAGCAAGGTAATACATTATTATTGATATGCCATATTTATTTCCGAACTGATGGAGTATAATCCATCGTTATCTTCTTAGTAATACTCATTTCTTATATATATATATATATATATATATATATATATATATATATATATATATATATATATATATATATATATATATATATATATATATATATATATATATATATATATATATATAAAAGGTATATTGTGGATGATGATTTTTCCTAATAATTAACTACTAAGCAAAAAGTTTGATAACGCATTTCATATAAAATAAATTTAGGAAAATTTCACATAGTAGCATCTAATTTTCATGAAACGCCAGTGGTAGCACTTATGTAAAATTTTTCCACATGATAACATCCGGTTTATGCACTATCTAACTGTCGTAGCATTTTCCGTTAAATTCTTGTTAATTTCTGTTTAATTTATCATTTTGTAAGATTTTTCCACATGGTAGCATCCAGTTTTTGCTCTCAAATGTTTAATTCACAATTTTTACTTTTAATTCACCGATTAATTTATCAACGCCCTTAAATGTTGTAACAATTTCATTTTCATTCAAATTATTGGCATTATAAAGTTCAAAAGATGCATTACAAACACTAATAAATAATTCAAAAGGCGCATTTTATAAGCTCAAAACGTGCATTTTATAAGTTCAAAATGTGTATTCAAAGCACTAATACATATCTACTTAATTGTTACAACATTTAAGGGTGTTGATGAATTAATCGGTGAATTAAAAGTTAAAATGGTGAATTAAACATTTGAGAGCAAAAACTGGATGCTACCATGTGAAAAAATCTTACAAAATGATGAATTAAAAGGAAATTAACAAGAATTTAATAGAAAATGCTACGGCTATTAGATAGTGCATAAACCGGATGTTACCATGTGGAAAAATCTTACAAAAGTGCCACAACTGACGTTTTATGAAAATTGGATGCTACCATGTGGAATTTCCCATAAATTTGTATCTTAATTTTATGGAGTTTTGTCAAATAAAGTATTATTAATTGTTTAAAATGTGATTGTGGGGCACTAAAAAAATGTTTTATTAATTTTGATTTTAAGTATTAAAAGTAGGTTTTAAAAAAGATTTATTCTATCAAATATATTATACAAATTTTTATACTGCTATAATATAATTTGTAGATATCTATAACAATTCTTGTACACGATATTTCTTATACTGCAACTAGAATCAAAAGATATTATCTTAAAAATTAAGGAATACTAAAAGTGAGGATAATCATTGTTATGATTACATGTATTCAAAACAAACATGACGATTTGATATTCACACGACTTTATTATCGAACTAAATTTTAACCTAATTTTAAAATAAATTTATAATTATGTAAAAATCAATTATGTGTACAAAAGACTTGATTTTAGACCAACCCAAAACATCTAATTTGAAATCAAGCTGATGATCCGAATGAACACCACTAGCTTATGATTCACAAAAGCAAATAAATTATGCTTATGATAAACACAAATCATATGAAAATAATCGAATATTACAAATAGAGGATCGGATAATATTCTTGATTAATTAACCATGATTTTTCTTTAGAGGCTCTGCATTACTTATATATAATTATCTTTAAAATGTGATTTTGCTTATGCAATTGGCATTAATACAAGTCTTCAAGAACAAAGTAATTTTCTTTTCTATAAATATTTATTCTTTCATTTTGTTCCCTACTCAAGTGTTTTTATTTTATAATTATATTAACCGTGAGAAAGTAAAAGGTGTAAAAATAGTAAGTTTTTCCGCTTAATATATATGATTAAGTATTATTAAAAAATATTTGTTATTTTAGAATCAGTACCCACTAAAATAGCGCAGAATAATTTTATATAAGACTTTTGCTTTATGTGAAATAGGATATAAATTAAAACAAATATTATGTGATTCAATCACAAACTCAAATATTAAAATTTATATATTCATATCTTTACAACTGTAACTGCAAGAAGAAAAATCACCAAAACATCTAAAATGCAAAATCCTAATTAAAATATAAACTTGTTGAAAAGAAAAATAATATCCTGTCTATTTTATATCAGTCTTATTTATATGGTTTGTTGCATATTTGAATAATTCTTTATTGGGTGTTATTCATGTGATTCATTTCTAAACCATCTAATATTATGATATTTTTGGGTATTCTAACTTATGCATCAAGTGTTCAAGTTTAGACACTAAAATTAATAACTATTTGAAATTTGATTCAAAATATTATCTGAAATAATTAAAAGATATTTTCTATTAAATTTAAAGTAATTAACAAATCTGTTTACTATTTTATATCAATCTTATTAACATGCTTTGTTGTATATTTGAATAATTCTTTGTTGGGTGTTATCATGTGAGTTATTTCTAAATCATATAATATTATTATTGTTTCATCAGTTTTTTTTACCTATGCACCAGGTGTATAAATATTTTAGGCATTAAGATTGATAACTATTTGAAATTTAATTTAAAATATTACCTAAAATATTATTACATTTACCTATCTTAAAAGATATTTTCTATTAAATTCAAAATAATTGCCAAATCTAAATATGCATCAGGTGTATAGGTTAAAAAATTGTTAATTTATTTAAATGTTATATATTCATGTTATTAGTAAGTTTTTTTAAGTATTAACCTTTTTGAAAATTATTTTTTGCAGGAAATATAAATGCCCTATAGAAAAAAACAAATTAGGCAGTTAAAAATGAATCAAAATTATTACAATATTGTTATTTTTTTAATTATGGGCATACTCATTCCAAAGGTTTGTTTCAACACATAATGTCTCAATTATTAATGATATTGCACAAGGAGAAGATTTGGTGGTTCGATGTCAGTCTAAGGATACTGATTTTGGGTGTTCATCATTTGACAGAAACAGGAAAAAGTTTTAGTTGGGTGTTTAAGATGAATATCTTTAAAACAATACTTTATTTTTGTCATTTTTATTGGAGGGATAAAAACGTAAGTTTTACGGTTTTTGAAGCACATGAAGAAAGCGATATTTGTGATTATTTTGTCAATTCGGAGGTAAGGCCTGAAGGTTTCTACTTTCATCGTCACAAAAAGGACTCAATATACAAACATTCTTGGTATCAATAAGGTTTGTAAATTTGTGATAGAATTTTTTTATATAATTATAGTTATATTTATGTAATATGAATATTAAACTTTTAATGAAATAATATTCTCCAATGAAAATTTTAAATATTTAATATTACAGTCAAATTTTACGAGTTTTCATTTGGAAAATTATGGCTTGTATCATATTTATATCATTGTGTCTAGAGATGTGTAAAATGAGTTCAATTCGAATTTAAATTTGTGATCTGATAGTTAGTACGTAGCATGAATGCTAATAGAAACAGAAGTTAGAGATGTGTAAAATGAGTTTAATTTGAATGAGGTTAATGGGTTACTTAAGTTTATTCTAGGCAAACATCCTTTAAAGTTGAAATTATTCATAATTAATTAATAAGTAGGATTATTATAGAAAAATCATAAAAATGTTAAATTATTATGGGTAATTTTCCTAAAAAAAATAAGGGTACCGCATAATACAATAATATTAGTCAAATGTGGTCTTGCACTAAAAGTCTAAAACTAACTATTGGCCATCATGTTTTGCTAAACACTCATATCCCATGTGTAAGTTCGCACTTCCAATTCCAAACATTTCTAATAAGTTTATTTAATTTCCCATAACTAAAAACCCCAAAGTAACAACTTATTAATTAAATAAAATTACAATAATTGGTGCATTTATATTTCAAATATCACTTTCTGACGGAAGCATTGGATTAATCATCGTTAGGTGACAGTTTTACTAAATTAAGAGTATATTTAAGTGAAAAAGAAACCAAAAAAAGTAAGGTCCCGTATCAATTTGCTTTATTATTACTATAATTATTTCTAATAATATAAAGTCAATTATACCTTACTATAGATTAGAAGCATGAGCATATTTCGACCTAATTAAGAAAGACAAGTGTTCCGGTAAATAATGCACAATGCATATTGCATAATGCATTTGGAGGCATAAATCAACGACACTTTTGTTGGACTATATATAAATTTTGATTATGTTGGTTCGTTAACATGGTATCAGAGTCATCGTGATCGTGATGAGAGGTCACAGGTTCAAAACTCAACCACCCCTCAACAAGAGTCTGTGTTTTATCCATACTTCTAGCCCAAAGAGACCTCTCATGTGAGGGGGCAAGTTAGAGTATATAGCATATTATTGGGCCTTAACCATTAACTTAAACTTTTGGTTAAGTTGGTTCCTTAACACTTTTTACTTACCCCAAAGTTAGATCCACATATCAATTATATCATGTATTAGTGTAGTTTAGAGATAAAAAGTCTAAAACAAATTATTTTGTATGAGACTGTCTCACTATGAGATAGATATGTATAATCACCTTATTTATTTAATTGATCATTTTAAAGTCATAAGTAATCACTTTAAGACTCCAATTTAAAGTTATATTTGATCATTTTAAGATCGTAAGCAATTACTATGAAATTATAACTAATTGCTTTGAAATTGTAAATATAAATTGGTTCAACGCAATTGTGAAGGTAACACCGTGAAATCGTATCCTTTGAAAATTTGTCAAAAGTCTAATATAGCATTTAGGAGGCTAAAATTAACCTCTTTACTTACCCAATTAAAGGGTGTATATATTTAATAACGAGACTTTATGTTTAATCCAGTGGATCTTTTTAGTGGAATCAGCCCATATAAAATATAGGGTCATATTTTATGTACAAACAATACTATTAATTATTGTTTTGTTTCAAGTATACTTCCTCCGTTCCTACTTATTTATTTATCATTTTTAATTTATGATTATTTTTTAATTTATAAGTTAAAATATAGTCAAGTGGTATTTTGTTTGATTCTTCTCAATATTATTGATAAAATTTTTATAACTTTTTATTATGCATTATAGATATTTAGAATTGAAATAGTCTATTGGATTGTGTGAGAAGTGAAACGTTGCTAGTATTTTGAAACGGAGGAATTATGTATAAAAAATTATATCAAGTTTAAAAAACTCTCTCGTCGAACGTTGTATCAAACAATAATGTAAAAGAATATATGTAAAAATGTTAAATATCATCTACAACGATTGTGAATTTAATAAATTAAATTGTTATTTAATTATAATTATTATGTATTTAAACGTTGTTAATAATTAGATTGTTGTTTATAATTCCAATTATTATGTATTTACATGTTGTTAATTCTCATCTAAATCGCATGTGTTTTTAATTCATAAAATTAATTTTTATTTTATTTCTTCTTTTATACTTCTTCCGTTTCACTATACTTGCTATATTTGACTTTTTGCGTAATTCAATATGCTATTTTGATCATTTATATATTGAATTATACACGTCTAAATATTATAAAAAATAAATATTATATAAGTATACAATTAGAAGATTTAGATAAAATCTCATTTGACTATATTTTTTCTTACACATTAACCGCAATATATAAAATAAGTTTGAATAATAAATAGTGTCAACAATGAAAATATAGTGAGCATTTCAGAACGAAGGAGGTAATAATTTTGAAGGATACCCACTATTTTTGTTGATGCAACTTTTAGATGAGTCATTAATAGCTATATTATTAGTTAATTAATTGTGTTGCATGGACCACATTTCCATGATCCTCCTTTTTCGTAAGCGTTTGGATTTGATTAGACTTTACTTTGTGCACCATTTATACTGGAATACATTGTGAACTAGAGTTGACAATAAGATGCCTCCTATTGATATTCTTGTGGGCATGTTATTGACGATTCTCTAATATTTTATCTTGTATACGTGATTTTAAACATATGTAGTCGCTAAATTTCATCTCGTAATTCTAAGTTTACGACTTTTTTATATTGTAGATAAATATTTTTTTTAATCTGCATGATTATCTCTAATTTTTATATTTTTTATGTGGTAGACAAAATGTTAAATTCTTTGTTAAATTAAGTATTTATTTCGAACATATTTTTGATAAAGTTTCTCTTGAGGGTGATTGGCCGGGGCGTTCCATTTTATGAAAAAAGTTGTTATGATTAATAATAATAAAAATGTAAATTTAACAAAAACGTTAATTTTTGTCTACCAAATGGAATAGTTAGAAACTTAGGATAATCATGCTAATTAAATAAAATGTTTGTCCATCACATGAAAAAGCTAGAAATCAGAATAAATAAAAAGTTTTTCCATCACATGAAAAAGCTAAAAATTAAATTTAATAAAAAGTTTGTCAACCACATGATAGAAAAGCATTTAAGAAAAAAAATTATTTGAGGATGAACTATTGTTGCACGGAAAATAATATAGCACATTTGATGAAACTCACACTAAAATTTATTTTTATTAACGCTACTTTATATTAACAATCAATAACTAACAATCAACTGACCTTAATAAATGACAATAAACCGTTGCTATAAGCTCAAAAGGCCTTACGTTCAGATAAAAATTATGGCTAACTTCAAAATACTACTCTCTATGTTCCTTTTGTTTGTCAAGTTTACTTTCTAAACGCTTTTAAAGCAAATATTTCAACATCAATATTCTCTAAATACATATCATAAATAAATTTAAAAATTGGTTAAGGTGAGCAAATTGGATAATATTTTGTATTAAGATGAATTTAACAATATCCTAAATAAATATATTTTATCTTTAATAAATACCTCAAAAATATTATTTTAATTTCTCACACAAAAGTTCACTTATATATTCAAAAATATTATTTTAATTTCTCACACAAAAGTCACTTATATATTGGTTAAGGTGAGCAAATTGGATAATTTATTAGCCTCTTAACTGTGAACCAGCATATAAAGTTCAAAGTTTTGGACCACCTATTAAAACTGGAAAATATTGGAAGTTTTGGGTTTATTTTACATTTTTATTTGTTTGTACGTATACAACAACTTTTGGATAAAGGCATATTGTATTAAATAAAAAAAGTTTAAATAATGGCTATAAGGTCATATTAATAAATTTTAAAAAATAAATAATCAGTAAAAATCAAATTTTTATAGTAAAAATCAGTTGCAATTATTAAAAATCCATTTTAATCAGTAAAAATCAATTATAGTTAGTAAAAATCAGTTTTAATAAAAAAAACTAATTTTAACTAATAACTAAAAATAAATTTCAAATATCAATTAAAAAAATCAATTTAAAAAATTAATTTTAATCTGTAAAACAGTTACAATTAATATAAATCAACTTCAATAAATATAAATCAATTACGGTCAATAAAAATCAATCGACTGGTAAAAACCAAGTGAACAACACAAGGCTTACGAGTTAATTATTTTGAATAATTTGGGTACTCTAATTCAACTATATATATATATATATATATATATATATATATATATATATATATATATATATATATATATATATATATATATATATATATATATATATATATATATATATATATATATATATATATATATATATATAAAAGATTTATGCAAAGTTTGATAAATTAAACTTGACTTAGTCCATAGATGCGAAGATGTGAAGTTTTTCTCTAATAGATGAACCTCAAGGTGAATAAAGTTTAATGGAAACACCTTTTCAAAAACTAGTTACTTGTTAGAAGATCCAATTATAGGCTACAGTTTTGACGCCAAAAACCAAGTCAAAAACATGCTAACTATAAGGATATGAACGGTGGCGGATTTAGGATTTAATGTTCCTCGGGGCATCAACAAATGGACGAAATTAAATTACCTAGTGTGAGCAGCAGATAGCATCTTTGTGAATTAATCTCTTAAACCAGGAAAAAGGTTTAATAGCAAGCAATTCCCTATCAAAACGGAGAAGAGGGAGCTGGGAGGGGTAGTCAACCACTCACTTGAGATTCGTGTTGATCAATCCAAAAGGTTAACCATGGTCTTTTGTTATTCAACCTACCTGATTTTTGACTTCATTTAAAACATAGCATTCATCAAATGAATTAAGCAACAAACTCAAATCAATCCACCATAAACCAAGACTCACGACTTTGAATTTGCAGTCTAGCTTCACAGTAATTCACGTGAGATTCTAACCAAATACCTAAAAACATAATCTGCAACTCCCACTTCTAATTTCTAAAGAGTCCATGATCTTCTGTGAATCTGTGTACTTGGTGTGCAATTTTGTTCACATAGCCTGAACGAACATCACGTTCTAGGATCAGTGCTTTCGCAATTCTAACTTCAATCAAATTTAGATGGCATTGTTATCAGATACCAGAAAACACTTATATGCAATAAGAATCAAGATTAAGAATAAAGATTAGAACAAAAAGATTAAGAATTTAAGATTAAAGATTAGAAATAAAGATTAAGATTAAGATTAAGAGTGAAAATACCTAAAAAAAATTAAAATTTTAAACATAAAGATTAAGATTAAGATTAGAACAAAAAAATTTAAAAAAATTTCCCCCGGGGCATGTACCCCGGGGGGCCAATACATAGATCCGCCTTTGAACATAAATATTTTATACTCAACTTCCTTGCTATTTTCAGACTCTATCATATTAGATTTCACTAATATAATTTATTCGATTTTTTATTTTTAAAACTTATGTAAAACTCTTCATAGTTTTACACTTTATCTCAAAAATAGTTATTGAAAGCAAAAAATATAATATTATCTCACGTCAAAAATCTTGAAGCGAGTCTTTTTTTTGAAAATTCAAACATATTTTTTAACTTTTTATTGTTAATAGTCGTAGACAAAGAATTACTAATAAGACTCTTTCTAAAACTTGCTTTATTCTTGGCAATATTGAGGCATGTCACACTACCAAAATACTCATCGTAGTTGCATACATCTATTTTCGCACGAGCTTAGAGCACAAGTTCATAGCCTATATGGTTGATTACGTAATTTAGATTCAAGTAAGGAATTCAAATTATTTATCACTCATTTTTCACTAGAAATCAATTTCTTGTCTTTCATTCTCTCTCTTTCTTCTCATTCTCTTACAACTATATATACCAAATAATCAACAATAATAATACTTAACATTAAGCTTATTTCTTTATTCATTCATTTTCTAGGATTACCTATATATTTATTTGTCAAACCAAGTACGTCCTAAATAATTCTGACAACAGGATAAACCTAAATTCAACCAGTTGTTTATAATATGTTCTAAGGTAGTTCATCAAAAACGGTCACTCTTCAAAATACTTTTTGTTTAGTTTTGGCTGCAGTTGCAAGTGTTGCCCCATGAGAGTTGTATGCCACTCACTATTTTCTTTGTACGATTTCTATTTGGGGGAGTATCACAGAATGCGTTTTCCTTTTTGCCTCTCCTTGGAAGAAATACAGACAAGGTTTGTCCGCTACCTTCCTTTCTTCTCTGACCCCGACTCATGAAGGATACTTAATTATTACTATGATTATGAGTATCAGCTTTGCAAAACCCTTCCTCCAATTATGCTTCACCTTGTTTGAGTTTCATAAAAACTAGTATGTTATTTAAATTAAAAATAATTATATTATATTCAATTCCACAAAAATAGTTTCTAAAATACTAACAACTTATACAAGATTATATATATATACTAAAAAGTAAATACCCATATTAAGTAGGTAATCTACATGAAAAAACAAGTAGGTAATCAAACTTTAGGGCTATATGCCATATTTTCATCACTAATCCTTTTTTTTTTAGTGGGCACATATCTATTGGATTACGTGCGTATCCTATAGTCCACAAATTCAAACTTAGACCCATAATTTATACATGTTTATCTAGACTAATTGACAGCATTGGAGATTAATTAAGACCAATGTATGTTTAAGGAGGGGACCAAAATCTATATAATATATATAGCTTCACTTTACTCCTATATGCTAGCTTTCGTATGTGTAGTTAACTCTTTTTATACAAAACTTTAATCTAATGAAATAATAATATTTTAATCTTAATCTAATGCTATAATACAGCACATACTTGCAAGAATTGGGCACCTACCTTATGCTATTATGAGACCCTTGCCTGCCATTCTGTCCCCCATTTAGGGATGGTAATGGGTCAGACTCGGCTCAAATTATACATATTTCGACTTTGTTGCGGATAATAGTCGGACTTTTTTTTTTAGTCCACCTCCACTCGGAGTCGGATTATGCATACTTCAAGTTTGTCCCAACTCGGACTTTCGGACCTCCAACGGAGTCGCATGCGGAGTCGGATTTTTATCAAACTTTATCGTTGTGATATTGTACTAATGATTTTAAAGCATACAAAATTAACAAAATATATTAACAAAAAAATATGTACATTAAATTCAACCTTAACAAGAAAAATAGTCTACTACTACAATTTAACAAATTTTCTCACATTTTAATTTGGTGTTTTTTATTTCTTTTGATCTGATTTATCGTATATTGATTGATTAATCTAAATAAAAATACCAAGTAGTTTTTCAAAATTGAAAATTACAATAAGTATGAGAGATAGCTTGAATTAGTCACATCTAAAGTTTTAAAGGAAACAAAATATTGTGATAAAAGTCAAATTCAAATTTGGATTTCCTCCAGGGTCGGAGTCGGGTCAGAGTGTCGGATTTTTAATAAGGTCCAACTCC
This sequence comes from Amaranthus tricolor, assembly GCF_026212465.1. NCBI lineage: Eukaryota > Viridiplantae > Streptophyta > Magnoliopsida > Caryophyllales > Amaranthaceae > Amaranthus > Amaranthus tricolor. Next base: position 21,227,990 of record NC_080057.1, on the reverse strand, counting down.
AGTCCGTCTCTAACTCGGACTCAGATTGTAAAGTCGAAGTCGGAGTTGGATAACTTCTTACTTGGAATTATTTTCCTTGGATCAAGTCGGACTAGAGTCGAATTCAGACTGATTGCCATCCTTACCCCCATTGGAACTAACACTTGTTGGATATTAAACCTAAAAAAAAAAAACTTTTGCAGCTTTTAATTTGCCTTGTTTTTTATTTTAGTTTGTCTTATTGATTTTCCTTATTTTACTTTTGTAACATGACCCTCTACCACTTTAATCTTTATGTTTACCCTTTTATTTCTACAACTCGTCTTGTATAAGACCATCTCACCATAATACGAGCTCATATAATTAGTCTGTTTTTGTAATGGATAACTTAAAAATTATAAGTGATCATTTAAACACACTAAATATACATGGGTCAGCTCAATAGAGAAAATCTCATCATGAAATCATCTCATTTAAGAATTTATGTTATTTGTAAATGACTTTACCGTTTTAACTCACTATCAGCACCCAACATCTTAATCTCCGTGTCATTTCCAATTGGGACAAAGGGGTGTTTGGGAATTGGTTGTTGACTATTGACTTTTTAGTTGGCTTGTTTGACCAGTTGGAAATGTTGGCTATTTTTGTTGACTTTTAAGCTAGTTGAAAAAGTCAGTTGCTTATGGGTATTTTGGTAAATTTATGTATTGGTTGTTGATTGTTAATTAGAGAAAAAGTGGGTTAATAAGTCAAAAGCCAACAAAGCTAGCTAGAGTAACTTTTTTATTTTGCCTTAAAAGCCAACTTTTAAATTGGCTTCAAACATTTTGCCAAATACTTTTTAGCTATCAATCGACAAGCTAAACGCCAAAAGTCAATTATAAAACTAAAAAAAATAAAAAAACCTCAAAATAATACTTCCTCTGTTCTAAAATACTTGTTACTGATGGTGAAATGTTCAGTGAAGAAATGTCACTATAAATAGTAAGTATAATAGAATAGAAGAAGTATTAATGAAGTAGTATTGATAGTTAAGGTAGGCACCATATAGTTTCGTGACGCAATAGAGGACACCTAAGGGCATAATGATTTGGACAAAATCTAAGGAAAACAAATCCAAAGTGGTCAATTTATGAAATGGCTGCGCTCCTGCTTCCACTCCTCATTGTTGGGTTATGTTTCTATTAGATAAAGTGTAATTTAGTATTCAAAAGTTGTAGTGCAAATAATTTTTTATCCATCCTATATTAATACTTGTCAATTCAGCATTTAATTTCATAGCCAGTATAATAAAATTTACAAAATAGATGGGGCAATCCAAAAACAAGTAGAGAAAAAAATAATTCATTTATAAGTTTAAAGTCGATGTATTAATAAACTAATTGGTGGTAATACGATTTACTTTTTAAATTTATAAAGTGATATAAAATATTTTTTTTCGATGTGAGATAACTTACCAGTGAGAAAAATAAATATTTTAACAATGAAAGTGAAATTTGGAGTATGAATAATCTGATAATTTATTTAGGAGAGAATAATTTAGAGAGCGAGATAAGATAATATAAGTATATAGTTTTGGATCTCTAAAATTGTATTTATAATTACAAAACTATGTATTTAATAATTATTCCAAATTAAAATTTTGTATTTTGAATTGAGGAGAAAACTCCATGTATAAATTAGGATACTTCGGATGTCTAATCCAAAAATCCAGAATTTCAGTATCCAAAGTATTTGAATCGTAGACTTTATTAGCATTTGAATTATTGTTACATAAGAAGCAAATATAAATAATTAGATATATAAGCTATATTTAAAAAAGTTCATCTTCTTGTTTTTATTTTTCAAAAAAATCTCTATAAAATAATGCTACTTCTATTCCATTAAAGTAGTATTATTTAATCTCAAAAGTTTTTGCATAATTTAGTCAAATAATGCAATTTAATAGGAAGGGAGAGATTACAATTATAAAAAACCATCATATTCATATACATGCACCCTAATGCCTAAATTCACATTTATTCCGCTAAATAAAAATAAAGCTGATGCTTAAGTATGTGAAAATTATAGAGGGATCAAATTTATATTGTTTGCCATACAATAAAGCTACGAGAGCGAGACACTAATGGAAAGGAGGCTCAGGCGAGAAACAACAATCAAAGAAAGTCAATTTGATTTCATGCAATTAAAGATATTCACGTCTTGAAGAGGTTGATAGAGAAGTATTAGGATAGAAAGAAGAATTTGGATATGATGCTCATTAATCTAAAGAAGATTTATGATAGCGTACCAATGATCAATATATTATATTCCTTGAGGCTAAAAAAACATAGTTAAAGCATATTAAGGTACTACGTATGATGGTACCATGACTAGCATTCAGACACTCGTATAGGGACAACTAAGCCTGTTTTTGTATAAGTGGGCTTGCATTAAGGATCAACCCTAAGTTCTTTCTTATTTGTTATTATACTCGATCAATTATCAAAATATATTTGTGAAAGTGCTCCTTGGTGCTTGCTATTCGCTGACGATATTATACTTGCAGCCAAGGCTAATGAAGAAGTCAATGCGAGGCTGAAGCATTGGAAGACATCTAGACATCTTTACAAGGAAATGGGTTGTGAATAATTGATCTCTCTAAAATAGAATACTTACTATGCAAGTTTTAGTGGGGGAGAGCAATTAGTCGGAGAACCTCAAGCGACCATTGGTGATGATGTTGTTGCAATAGTATAAATATTTAATCGATAATTTAGAATAATGGTATAATTGATGAAGATTTAATACATCGAATCAATCCAAAATTTTAATCCATGACATGAGTTTATTCTGAACTCATTACAATCTATCATGAATCCTACTCCAACTTAAAAGTTAACATGAACAAAAATAACAAAAACTCAAGATTTGCAACTCGAAGTTAACTTGAAGATGATATAATTGACCTTATGTCAACCAACTCAAAAACCAAAAACTACCCAACCCATAATCTAATTGTACTGGATTTGACCTGGATTATAACCAAAGTTAACTCGAATCGTATTAACATGATCCATTATAAGCTTAAATAAAATTTGACATGATTTGAAACTAAATTAATTTAGTGTAGTGTTGGCCTGACATAGACCCATATTCGACTTGACCCATGCTAAAACAACCATAATCGAATCATTAAGTTATCCAACAAAACACTATATAATTCAAACCCGATAAAACTCAACCAAAATCCGATTGATGTACTCAAATATATAACCTGCCATTAATACAACACTAATTTTCTATTGAGTTCATCTCAGACGACTTCAATTGGGTCACCTCAAATTTTAAAAAAAATCATTTTCTGTATAAATGGGAATTCAATTTTCATTTTTTTCATTTTTTAATGTTTTTAACTAGAAGGCCTTTGCATTGACTCATCTCACGGTGAAACAGTCTCATACAAAACTAACTGATTAATGCAAACGAATATTAATCTAATTGACATGCCTTCATGAATAAAAGATTGGTCTTTCTGAATCTATGTCAATATTGTTAATTTGGTTTTCACGTCGTTTTGTATGAGACCGTCGCATAGTGAAATCACTACAAAATAAGAAATTTATAAGCTAAAACTTTTAATTATTATAAGACTATTTAACCCAAATATAAGACATGTCTCACGGTGAGACTGTCTCATACAAAAATTTGCGTAATTATTTAATACACAAACAAAAGAGGAATACAATTTTAATAATGTTTTCTTATGGTACTCCTTCCCAAGTGTAGTAGGAGTATTTTCAAATATTTTAATTTACTTAAGAATAACCACTATCTAACCTCTTAAACTCTTGTAGAATACATATACAAATGACACATGTGAAGAAGCAACTAATATATAAGACAACGCAAACACCCATTAGCAACCATAGCAACGTGTCTCTCTTTCAGAGGATCTCAAAATTTTCTCTTTGCTTTCTTTCCTTTCTCTTGCCCCTTTTATTTATACCTAAAAAAAACAATAACAATGGTTGATAATATCACTTCCTATTCAAACCCATCAACTATACTTCACAACTACAACCCAACACTCACATCATCTTCTTCACACCAACACCATGATCATAATCTATACCATCAGGATCATGATCATCAGGATGATCATCAGGATGATCAACGGTCAGGAATGATCAAAGAGCAAGATCGTTTACTACCCATTGCTAACGTTGGAAGAATCATGAAGCAAATCTTACCTCCAAATGCTAAGATCTCGAAGGAAGCGAAAGAAACGATGCAAGAATGTGTTTCAGAGTTTATAAGTTTTGTTACGGGAGAAGCTTCAGATAAATGTCATAAAGAAAAACGTAAAACTGTTAATGGTGATGATATTTGTTGGGCACTTTCTTCATTAGGGTTTGATGATTATGCAAACCCTTTGAAAAGGTATCTTAATCGGTACCGTGAATTTGAAGGAGAAAGAGTTGCTAATCAGAACAAGGAAAGGGAAAGGGATTAAATTAATTAACATCCATCACTAATTAATTAACTTCTTATAAGAGTTGTTAATTAATTAGCTTGGTAATTACTAATTACCTTAGACCCTGATCATATATAGTTGCTTATAAGCGAGATACACTAAGTATGATGATGATATATGATGGTGGTTATTACTAATTAGCATCTTTTTAATGCTTTTTTTTTTATTTTGTTGTGAAATAAAAATTATTATAATGGTGTTTTATAACTTAATTTCTTTTCATCAACAAGATGTTACCTATATATTTTATGTGATTGAATTGAATTTACTAGGGCTAGCTATATATGTGATTTTTCACTTTATTTGTGTAGTTTGGAAAATATATAATACCTATAATAAATTCAATGGAATACTAATTTATAAAATTTTAATATTAAGTTTGAGATAATTATTCTTAATTATTAAGAAGTATTATATGTTTGTACTTAAATATATATATTTTTTCCTAAAAATCATTTGCTACTTTAATTTTTAAATTTTTTTGTTTTCTAAGAATTTTTTAATTGATAAGAAAAATAAAAGACTTAGATTTTATAATAATACAATGATAAATGGTTAATTTGCAATATAATATTTTGAATGATTATTACAAAAGACAACCGCTATAAAATAATTGGATTAACTTTTTATTTAATTATTCTCCAATATAGATTGAATTTTTTCCTATTGTTCAAAAGTTGTCAATTTAATGTTAGATATGAACTACTATTGAAGTATTAAATTTCTGATAGGCCGGTATCAAATTACATAGCTAGATCTTTAATTAGATGAAGTATCGCTAATTGGTTGATGAGTACACTTATATTTTAGTTATAATTTCTTTTAAATTATTGATATGGAATAGTATTAGTTTTTAAATTTCAACTATGTTTCATTAAAAAAAATTATTGAATACTTTTTCTAAGTTTGTTTTTTTTTTTTTTTTTTTTTTTTTTATATATACTTGAATGAAAATGTCATCATTCATTGAGAACTCACTAAGATTGTAGTAGGTTTAAAATGTTATTTTTGTCAAACCCTCCAAATCAAAATTTAGAGTTTCTAGGGTTTGTTTTGATAATATTTTTGTGGGTTTTTTTGGGTTTTCTTTTTCTTTTTTGCGATTTTAGAGATTATTTCTTTAACAGATGTCGAAATTGAGAATTTTTATTTTCTGAAGATGCTTCTTTAATGGAAGTCGCACTTTGAGTTTTACCCTCTTTATTTTTTCTTTGCTTTTTTTTTTTCCAGGTTAATGGTAGCTTTTGTGGTTTTTGGCTTTAATGATAAAGAAGGATTATCGAATTGTTTCTCAGTCACTGGAATAATTTTATAGCTGTTGATACCATGATAGCAAGAGAAAATAAATTTCTTAAAATACTTTTGAATTACTTGAATTTCAGTGTATTTAATCTACGTTGAATAACTTTAGCTTTATTTACAATAAACAATACTATCTAATTTCCTATTAATAAGGAAAGATATATATGCTCTTAACTAACTAACTCATCAAAAAATTTCATACAAAATTTTATGAAATAATTAATTGGTAATGATATTTACGGTCCTTAAGGATGTACATAAACATTAAACAATTTTCTTGATTATCAATAATTATAACTTTTCAAGAGAATTTAATCTAAAAATTGGAAAACAATTAATATTTTATACTCCCTCCAATTCATTTGAGTTGTCCCATTTGGGTTGGGAACGCATAATAAGAAAATGGGAGGAACCACCTTGAATAGTATAGCCATGTAATGTAGGGGTATTGGTAATGAAGTTGATTAAACTCTAATTATTCCCTCCAATTTGGATAAATTTAAATTTGGAGGGAAAATAATTAAAAATACAAAGTCTTCATAGCCATTAATTAAATTACATAATTAAAAATTACAAAGTCTTCATAGCCATTAATTAAATTACATAATTAAACATTACAAAGTTTTCATAGCCATTAATTAAATTACATAATCAAAAATTACAAAGTCTTCGTAACCATTAACTAAATTACATAAATAAAAATTACATCCCGAAAAAATAAATTTACATTTCCTAAAGGGGGTTTGTATCTATACTTCCACTTTCTCCTCGATCTCTTCAACACTTTATTCACGGCTACAAATAACGAACACTTTTCTCGGGCCATGTGAATACGGATATCATTTCGTTCATTGACTTCAGAAAAGAGGTCGAACAAAACGAATATGCATTTATTGTATACGTTAGTCACTTTATAAAAAATGCGTCAAAAAAAATAACATAAATGCCATCTACAATTTAAAAACTTTTCCAAAAAAAATAGTCATGAGAAGCAGCCAAACCCACACAGCAAATGCCAAAAATAGTTAGAGGGAAATACACTAGGTGCCAAAATGAAAATGTCAACCCAAATTAGGCGCCACAAAACAGAAAACAATAGAGGATGAATACAGTGACTATAAATAGGGGGTATTAATTGCAAAAATCAAATGAATACTCCAAATCATTTATTGCAAGAAAAAAAATGGTGAAGCAAAAAGAACTTGACGCTTACACGAGGAACAAAATAATGCATGAGTTATTGCTTGGTGTTAACAAAAAGGGGAAGCCAGCTCATGGAGTAATGGGGGTCATAACCAAAAAGTACGGTATTCACTAGAAGACCGTAAGTAGAATTTGGGCTATAATTAAAACTCAACAAAAGGAGGGGGCCATATTGGATGCAAGTAGTAAAAAGTTTGGTAGAACCACCAACACAATAATTCCATTTGATGAAAGAAGATTCCAAGCCTTAGAAAAGTCCAAAAAGACAAGTCAAAAGGCAGTTGCAAATGCCATGGGTGTTAGCCAATCAACTGTGTGGAGATGGATGAAAAAAAACACATACGCAAGCATACAAATGCAATCAAGCCACTGTTAACCGACACTAACAAGAATGACAGGTTATTCTTTTGTATTTCTAGTTGCATTTATGATGAGCAGACAGATGCTTTCAAATTTAATGACATGTCTAACATAATTCACATAGATGAAAAATTATTCTATCTCACTAGAACACAACAAACGTACTATCTTACCCCAAGAGAACCTGAGCCACATAGGGAAATATAGTCAAAAAGATTCGTTCTCAAAATTATGTTCATGTGTGCGGTTGTTAAACCGATGTACTCTAGTGAAGGTGAACTACTTTTTGATGGAAAGATAGGTATCTTTCCTTTTACAGCTCAAGTGCTAGCAAAAAGAAGTTCCAAAAATAGGAATAGAGGGGAACCAAAAACTAAACTCATTCAATCCATAACAAAGACACACATAAGGTCAACGCTAATTGACAATATCTTACCGGCTATTAGAGAAAAATGGCCAGAAGGTGCAAGCAAAACAATTTACGTTCAACAGGATAACGCAAAACCACACGTTCTAGACAATGATCCAATATTTAGGGAAGCTGCAAATCAAGATGGATTCAATATCCATTTAGTTCAACAGCCTCCAAATTCCCCTGATATGAATGTGTTAGACTTAGGTTTTTTTAGGTCTATTCAATCATTACAACACCAGAAAGTAGCATACAACTACACTGAATTGGTTAGAGCTGTGACAAGTGCTTTTGAAGCTTTAGAACACCATACATTAAGGTTTGTTTGGATACATGTAAGGTTGAGGTACTTAAAAAACTTGGTGGTATTGACTACCATATTCCCCACATAAACAAAAACAAACTAGCTAGGAAAGGGAGACTACTAAATTATTTAAGAGTAGGAAAGAAATCATTTATGAGTCACTCCGTCATTTGGATGCAAATCATTTAGAGGTTGCTTTATTGTACTTGGGAATTGAAGAGTAAGAGATTTTTCACTCAGCAACACAACCAACAACATTTACTGTAAAGCAGCAGGAATACTAGGAGCATCAACAAACAACAGAACCAACAACTACATTTGTGAGCCAGCGAGATTACCATGAGCAAGAAAAAACAACAAAACCAACAACAACACAAAGCCAGCAGGAATACCAGGAGCAAGAAAAGACAACAAAACCAATAACCACAACAACACAAAGCCAACAGGAATACCAGGAGCAAGAAAAAACAAGAAAACCAACAACCAGAACAACACAAATCCAACAACACTCAGCAATACAACGACCAACAACAACAACCAATCAATAGCAACAAAACCAGCAACACTTTTGGGCTTAATGTAGTGGATGAAAATGTTTAGGGTTAAACATCATGTAGATTCATTCAAGGTGTTTATGACTAAACATTTAGTGGAAATTTTTTGGGATTTTTAATGGCAAAAAAAAATCATTTTAGGCGCATCTCTCAGAAAATATATTGTTTTTATCATTGAGATCCATAAACAAACTCTTTGCCTCCTAAAATCATGAAGGTTGGTGGCACTGTGAGTATGTATATGGATTTTTGTAGCAACTAACAAGCCCTCTTTTCAAAAAATCATTGAGCTTTTCTTTGGCCTCAATAAAAAAATCATCACAGACCAACATACACGAAGATGCATAATCAAGAATAACAAAAACAAAATGTAACATCAGTAGTCAGAGGGAAAGAATAATCGTTTCACATACGAGAGATGGGCCCCTTAACATCATAAAAAGTATCATCATCTTCCCCGTCATAATCTTCAGAGTCAGATGAAGGAAAAAGGTCATCATCAGGTAGATCAAGTCCCAAATCAAACATAGCCGAAATTTCTTCATCCTCATTGTCCATAGTTCTTCCCCAATTTGGAGAGGTTTCAACAGAAGAATGTGGTGAGGAAATATACGAATCCTCATCTTCACAATTACCAAACAACAACTTCAGTGCAGAATGAGAGAGAGAAGAATTAGGTGACTCCATTACCGAATTTTTTTTAGAAAAAACAAAACCTCAAAATCAGACGACAGGACGAAAAGAAAGGAGATGGGTTTCAGAAGAGAGGAAGATGAAGATTTAGGGTTTCAGAAGGGGTGTAATCATTTAAGCTTGAGCAGTAGCGCCGTCGAAGAAGAAGACATGAGGAAGATGAAGATCTAGGGTTGCAGAATGGGGAAGGGTGAATCAAAGGTTTGGGGTGTGTAAATCAGAGGGAGGAGGGTTAATAAAGGAGGGAGTGATTTGTTAGAGTATTAATTAGGATTGGGGGGTTAATTAGTGTACTTAAGTTTTAAAAATAAGGGTGTTTTGGTAGTTATATAAATAGTATAAGGACAATTTGGTCTAAATTTATGTTCTAAAATAGAAATGGGACAGTTGAAGTGAATTGCTCAAATAAGAAAATGAGACAACTCAAATGAATTGGAGGGGGTATATTTTTTTTAATTTTTAAAGAAAGAATAATGGTAAACTAATAAAGTATAATTAAATTCTTATATTTACCAAGTAAAAATTAATTTACATAGATAAAATATAAAATTCTTTTTTATATACAATCCTTAAAATTGCATATATCATTTTCCATAATTTTATGTTCCAACAAAAATAATTAATACTCCAATCTATTATTTCAAAAGATTATTTCTACCATTTCAATGAATGATAATGGACATATATACAAACTACCTAGTTTCACCCAAAACATTTTTGCCTAAACCAATTAAACTATAAACTTTTGGCTCCCCTCTATATAGTGATTAATTAGCCTAGTGGAACAAATAGTAGCAATTACCATGTAAAGTTTACTTGTTTTGACAATTAGCCAATAACCAATGACCAGGTCAAATAATGAATCAAAATAATTTTCATGACACTACCATCGAAATGTAAACGTATACGCCAAAAAAATAAATTGGAGTCATTATGCTTATTTTACAATTTTTTTAATACAATCTATGCTAAGAAAAGGGAAAGAACATTGAAAATTCAATTTAAGACGTTATAATTGAAAAAATGGTATTTACACACTTTAACTGAAATAAGATTTAGATTACACTTATCAAAAAATATTAGAAGAAAATTTATCTACCACAATCAAACTTAAGAGTTTAAGACTAAGATAAACACATATATATTGTTAGAGTACATTATATATCTTAGTGTCTCAACCATTAGCTTAAACTTTTAGTTGAGTTAATATTTTGACATAGTATCAGAAGCCAATTGTTAAAATTATAACTTTTCTATTATTTTGTGGTAGCCTAGAAAAGCTCTACGTGTAAGGTTGAGGGAATTAATCCTATTATCGTGAGAATCAAACTACTTGAAATTATGATTATCGAAGCACAATAACAATGTCAAAGCGTTAATTTCAATTTATTAGATATAGCTACATGAATCAATATATCAGTTTCAATGTTCGTGTACAAAGATTTTTCTCCTCTACTTTTCTGATTTTCTGTTATTTCATTTTATAAGTCTAAATCTTTCAGGTATATCTTTCCACTCAAACTCTATAAATCATCTTGGATAGTGCTTGCCATTTTGATCCTTTAACAATTTGAACCCATGATTTTCAAAATTGTAGTGGTATATATTTATTAATTCAAGAAAATACAGACACTTAAGGGTTGGAAACGAAGAGAGAAAGTTGTTAGCCATTCAAGATAAACTCTTGTTCATATATTTTTCGAAAATTTTAAATTTGATTTTCACATATCTTTTCTCATTTATTTTAAAATTGCTCATGACTTAAACAATATCTACGATCACATAAAATGTTCTAATCATAAAAGGCCCATAGAAACAAGCATGCTATCATATTCGTTTATATTAGTTTAGTGTTTTTTTTACTCTAAAATTTTGTAAATTATAAAAAATAAATGAGTGGTTTTGTGAGTTGTTTGTCAAGACACTTGATCTATTTTAGAAGTCATTGGCTCTTTTTAATAACACCCTTTGGAATACGTCAATTTTCATACACTCCTAGCTAAATCATCTTTAATAAAAACAAGAAAAATAATGTTCACAATTAAGGTCATGCCAAAAGATGCTCGATTTGAAGTTTCACCCAATTGATATTTGCAAAAAATTTCCTCAAATTTCTAGGAGATTGGGCCACATTATAATCCATTTATGTATTTTTATAGCTTAAATACATGTGGGCAGATGCAGCTTTGTTTAATATTGTCAACTACAAAAACTTATTAAGTTATATTTTCAAATATGCTAATAATTATATTGTTTAAGATAGTTAAAATATTAGTGTGTGATAGTATTGTTTCAGATTCAAGTTTTATTATTAATTTTTTTAAAATAATAATATATTGACATTATTATGTTTTATTTTGTTTAATATACATGTGTTGTATGAAAATGTGTTGTATTTTGTTTAATCTACCATGAAAAGTAACTAATGCCAAATTGAGCCAACCAAAATGTTGGTCATATCAAACACGTACTTTAACTAGTCAAAGTATCAAGAACTCTTCCCCCAAGTAAAAAGAAAGAATAGGTCAATTATATTTGTTACAATAAAATTAAAAAAAGAAAAAAGAATAGGTCATTTTTAATTGTACACTTTATGGAAAAATTCTACCCAACTTGACAATGTAGGGCCAAATTATTTCTAAGTTTATGAATAAATTTTTGAAAAGTGAAGTGGTCCAAGAATAAATTTTCACATTATTAGAGGTAACTATAACTCATAACTATTAGTTCATCCTATTTAATATTAATAAAATGAAAGTTAATCGATGACCTTCAAGTTCAACCACTTTATTTAAGATATTCGAACACCACAAATTGAAATTGAGTGTGGGCATTTGTTTTTCTCTTTATTTTGAGGGGTATAGGTATAAGTATGATCTATCCGTTATTATAAGCAGTTGTATACTATGACAATGGATAGCATAGGCTACTTATTTTTTTTCAAAAAATAATGTTCCTTTTTAACCATGTATTTCGTTCGTTCTATTATACTTACTACATTTTACTGTTTATGCAATTCAATATGTTATTTTAGTTATTCATATATTGAATGCACATCTAAAAATTATAAAATATAAGTTTAATACAAGTATGCGACTAGACGATTCAAATAAGATCCAACTTACTTATATTTTTTCTTACATATAAGTTGTAACACGTTGGTGCAACCCATGATTTTGACTTCTGGATCCGCCATTGTTCGCACAGACTTTGACTTGTGTGAGATAATGAGTCGACGATTATGACTATGACTTGAGTGTGCACATTTGTCTTTACCCTTTCCTTAGAGGGGTATAACTTCATGAATATAATCTGTTTGGTATCTTTCTTCCACAAACCTTGACTTTTGTGAGACACTGAGTTGGTAAATATGACTATAACTTGAATGTGCGCATTAGACTTTGCCCTTTCGGGTTACAGATATAGTATACCCTAAACCTTGAATTGTGCAAGATCATGAGTTGAGTTGATGACTATTATAAATATGACTATAAACTCCACAAATTAAAGCAAATTATATCTTGCATTGCTTCTCTTCCCTCAACTACCTTACAATTTTTTTAAAAAAAAACACCATGAAAATGAAATTTAGCCAAACAAAAGAATTATAACAAGTACAAATATTTGACTTAAGCTTTGATACCACTTGCCATTTTGATCTTATTTAATTATGAAATATAAGTACATGTTGATTTTCTCTAATGTTGTATACTTATTATAAAATGATGAACGATGTGAAAGAGAAAGTTACTATACACCTTAAGGGAGGTTCTCTCTTCGTGCTTACTAAGTCACATCCTCCACCTAATTTGACTTTGAGAAACAATAACTAATACTCCTTTCGTCCCATGTAATAAAATGTGTCTTTTCAAAAATTAAATAAATCAAGAAAATATTATTTATGTAATATTTTTCGTCATATACGTAAATTTATTATTCTATTAGATTTTTATTCATGTTATACAATTACAAACATAATAATTATTTTGAAAAACAAACAAAAAAATATAACATAATAGATATGACTGAAGGAGTAATCATTAATTTATTAATTGTTCTTATTTAGCATTTATCTACTTAATTTTTGTAAATATATTTTTAGCTTGTATTTGAATTTCGAGATTTATAACATAATAGGCTCTTGTGTGTGCTATCACAGGAAAATTGAGTGCTGATGCAAGGATCTCCTTACCAGGAACTCTCTATTGCCGATTGTGTTAAGAATAGTTGCATTCAGAAGCACACACAAGAGCCTACAGATAAGCAACTAAAGAATATACAGATGAGCAGCTGAAGCCTTGATCAGAGAACCTTTTGATGTCCTTAATCAGAAGCCTTGCACTTATGTATCAGGAGGTAGCTGTCTTGGGTGTGTGTACCTTGGCACGTGCAGATCATGTGTAGCTTGCTGAATAGCGCTTGATAGTTAGTTAGTTATTGCTAGATTAAATCAGAGACTTTGTTACACATTCTGTTATAAGCTGTAACAAACATTTTAGTTCTTTTTTCCTCTTGTGTACATGCATATATATATATATATATATATATATAGGGGAGTGATCCATTGAGAAGGAGTTGAAAATGAGAAGGGTAAAAAGAACTCTACATCCTTTATTTCACTCAAATAAAAAAAATCTATAGTCACGATGGAGCCAAAAACTCATAATTGTAAAAGTAACTATGTTACACAGAAAGGTAACTATAAAATAATTTTTAAAATATTCATAATTTATAACATAGTATCATTTTTTGTATATATAGTAACCAAACAAAATCAAACAAAAATCCTTCTCACCCTTCTCATTTTAAAATCCTTCTTATTTGATCATATATATATATATATATGTATATATATATATATATGTATATATATATATATATATATATGTATATATATATATATATATGTATATATATATATGTATATATATATATATATCTATATATGTATATATATATATATATATATATATATATATATATATATATATGTATATATATATATATATATGTATATATATATATATATATGTATATATATATATATATATATATATGTATATATATATATATATATGTATATATATATATATATATGTATATATATATATATATATATGTATATATATATATATATGTATATATATATATATATATATGTATATATATATATATATATGTATATATATATATATATATATATATGTATATATATATATATATGTATATATATATATATATGTATATATATATATATATATGTATATATATATATATGTATATATATATATATATATATATATATATATATATATATATATATATATATATATGTATATATATATATATATATATATATATATATATATATATATATATATATATATATATATATATATATATATATATATATATATATATATATATATATATATATATATATATATATATATATATATATATATATATATATATATATATATATATATATATATATATATATATATATATATATATATATATATATATATATATATATATATATATATATATATATAGGGGAGGGATTGAAAATGAGAAGGGTAAGAAGGACTCTACACCCTTCATTTCACTAAAATAAAAAAAAATCTATAGTCACGATTGAGCCAAAAATTCATAATTGTAAAAGTAACTATGTTACACAGAAAGGTAACTATGAGAGTTAGATGTAGATGTAGGTGATCTGTTTAAGTTTTACTTTTTGTTAAAATTGATACTTTTAAAGTCAAAATTAATATCTTTAAGTCAAAATTGATAAATGCCCGAAAATGAAAAAAAAGAAAACTTGTAATACTGTTATATGCGTGAATTGGATCGGCCCAAATTGACGGTCTCGTTATGAGACCGCCTCGTCCAAGTTTTTGTGAACAAAAAAATGCATCAGACTTAGAGTTAAGGCAATGAGGGAGTAATTATTTGGATATTGTCATACACTACTGCTACTGGAATTTACCGTTGGCCATTAGACTAAAATAATGTGACTTTTCTTTACACAATTCTTAAACATCGTCACCCTTTTTATTTTATCGCCACCTCAATTTAATGAATTTACGAAAATGCCCTGGACTCAAAACTTCTATAAAACTCTCCAATCACACTCATTATCACTTTTATCACTCTAAAAACACAAAATTAAAACTTAAAATTTGTGGAGCTAATTCAAAACGCGAAGAACAATTTGAGGTAATTTGTAATTTGTAATTGAATTTCTTTGAATAAAAAAGGAAATCAGTCGCACAAAACATGCAACTGTACCATGGATGAGTCGCACGTTTTGTGCGACTGGCTTCCTCTTTTTTTTTTGTTTTTTTTGAATATTTGTCGTTTATTTTAGTAATAATTAATATTTATGTTATTAAATTATGTTTGTTAATAATAATTAATTTAATATTATATTTATTAATATATTAATATTTATGACAATAAATTATGCTTGTTAATAAATTATTATTATTATAATTTTTGTAAATTAATTATAATGATAATAATAATAATAAAATAAAATTAATAATTATTAACTAATATAATATATTAATTAAATATTTGGTAATTTAACTCATTAATTTAATAATAATTATTTTGAATATGTTTATTAATTTTTATTTTTTATTCATGTAGTTAACTTAAAGTAATATTTGATTATTTTAATTTATTATTAAATTATGTAAAGTATAGTAAATGGCTGGTAACAAGTGCGTACTCGGTTTGATGACCAGACTAGCCTGCAGAGTAGTTTAGGGGTTTCCAGTGATGATGATACTGAGGACGTAGGCTCTGTTGGTCAGGCCGTCGTTTGGACTCTCGTGCGGGGGCATGCCGGTAAATTTACACGTGCAGCCCCTAGTTCTGCTGGCGGTTCTGATCTTGCAGAAGACAGCCAGGGGGACAGTGCAGCTCCACGTGGGAGCAGGCGCCCACAGTCTGGTGGAACGGACTGGCTGATTAAATCGCCTCAGCCGGGGAGCCCCACTAACGCACGACTGATACCCAGCTATGGGGGGCACATAGCTAGAGTCATTTTTGAGGGCTCTGAGCATACGCCTCTGATTTTGGGGTGCCGTACCAGGAAGAAGCAGCTGGAGGATATCATCAGACTACAAGACACGTCTGATGAGCTGTATGGAGTTTTATCTGCCACTCCCCTCGGTCGTCTGCCGTACGTTATGCACCAGCACATTGATAGGGCTTTAATTTTGGCCTTTGTGGAGAGGTGGCAGCCGGATACCAACACCTTACACATCGATAGGGGAGATGACGTGCAACGAATTTTAGGCATTGGTATTAATGGTTCGCTCCCGGCTGAACCCGCTGACGGTGACTGGAAGCTCGCGCTGGCCGGTCAGTTTGGAGAGCCGGTGTCCGAGCTGCGGAGGAAGAGGTACTTCACCTGTGGGAGCATCAACGTTGGGGAAGTTATGCACATGTGCCATCGGTCCCAGGCTTTGGAGACGCAATGTACGGCCTGCTACATGGCTATTGTCGGCTCAACACTGCTGGTGGATAAGACCAGGACTAGGATGCGACCTTACCCTATACTAACTGTGAACGCCGATCAGGATGAGGTCGCTTAGGGTGTTGTGACGCTGGCGTATTTGTATCGGCAATTGGATATGGCGTCTAGGGCTGGTTGTAAGACTATTGTCGGTTTTCTAACATTGCTCCAGACATAAATCTATGAGTACATCCCGGCCTTTCGACCCCATCCTCGTCGAGCTGATGTGCCTAACAAGACCAAAGCGGAGATGTGGTCTACGCAGAAGCCAGTTCGTGACCTGAGCAGGCTGAGATAGTGTAGGAGTATTCTGGACTCCATGACAGAGACACAAGTATTGTACATAACATCACACTTTGTTATGCATTTTATTTTAATTTAAGAGTGTATTGTTTATACTAATGTTGCTTGTAAGCAGGTGGAATGGACTCCGTACACTAATTCTCCTATGTCGTTACTGAATGAGCACCCACGGACCACGTTTATCGGGGGTATCACCTGCTTTGATATCGTGGAGGTGTATTTTCCCGAGAAGACGGTCAGACAGCTGGGTTTTGTAAAGCCTATTCCTCCCCCTTCTTTGAGGCCTACCCAAGCTCTGCGACCGGCACAGGGTACCTATTCCGTGACCTTTGCTTCTACGTTTATCTATACGGAGGCGTGGAGTAGGTTCCCTTATTGTGCCCGCGTTGGTGACCAGGCACTTTCTCGGGCATCCGTTCCATAGGAGGTTGTTCGTGATTACGTTAACTGGTTTAGAGTGTGCTCCCACCCGTTTCTCCTCCCCGACAAAGGACCTAGTACTGGTTTCGGTGCAGCTGATAGCAGAGTTCAATACGTTAGTTTTATTATTGATGTGTTTCCTTTTATCTGTTTGCATTACTTAAATGGTGTCTATTGTGTTGTTAAAGCCGTTATTTTATGTGTAAAGTTTGCAAATGAATTTTCGAGCCGCATCGCGCCCCTGCTAAGAATGCCATCCATCATCGATATGACCCCTCGGGAACGACAAACTGCTGATTTTTACGTGGAAGAGGTTCGAGATTTATTTGCCGAATGGCAAGCTTTTAGAGGGCTCGACCCTTCATAGACATTGGATTCTGTAATTAGAAACTTTTTTTTTTTTGCGTTGTGTTATATTTATAAACTACTAGAACCGTCTTTGTTTATTAACAAAAATGCTCGTTACATTTTTCATTACTACATTTATCTATACATGTCGAATGCTATCTACATAAAAATATTGATTGCGCTTTTCATACATACATTTTTTATAGACATTTTTCCAGTAACACATTTATTTACAAAGAAATACAAATTGTAAATGAGTATGCAGTATTGTACTATGGACTTTCTATATTGATTGCATCTTTAGCAGTTTTGTTACCTTGTGGTGGTTGTATACCGTATAATCTATTCCAGAGAGAAATTCTGGTTCGAAAATGTGATTCTAAATGTCTACTCAATTGGTCAGTTGCTTCTCTCCATGATTGCTGGATTGGGGGAAGTGGAGATGAGTCAGCGTTCATTAATAGTTGAACATAATGATTTCTATTCACCCAACGAATGTGTATGAATTTATGTACACCATGCACACCCGCCATTTTCCTCAACGGAAGAACCAAACAGTTGTAGTGTGGATTACCGTCAGCAAAACCATAATACGCAATGGCAATATTAAGAAACGTTGTTGCAGAGTACAATCCCATAGGTGCCTCTAGCCAGTGAGTAAGCGGTGCAGAGCCCTTGTAATGTGAACCGATTCGGAATATAGCATTATCTAGCGTCTCGGCTGACAGATACACACGTAGATATTGATCTCTTTTCATTTACATTTCCATACACATTGCACGTCGTAGAAAAGGCCATGCCTCCTCGCCTCCCAACCCTGTGACGGCAATAGCTCTAAATCTACAATTACCATCACGTAGAACATCAATCCAATCAAACAGCTAAGGAGGGAGAATATGTGGGATGTGATTGCACTAGTGGAAAAAAATGTATCTGCTGCGTGTCATTTGCTGCGGCTTTTTTTAGACGCAGCAATAAATAGAAAAAAAGGAAAAAAAAATATACCACAAATGTTGTGGTTTTCTGTAGCTCGCAGCATATAATGATACAAATGCTGCAGTTTTTTGCAGCCCGCAGCCATAATCTCAAAAATACTGCGATTTTTTGCAGCCCGCAGCAAATAACCTATAGCATTTTACTTCTGGAAAATTTAAAACCCGTGTTTCAACGTTCATTTTGCTCAAAACCCTCATATAC
The DNA here is from genome assembly GCF_026212465.1 of Amaranthus tricolor. Taxonomy (NCBI): domain Eukaryota; kingdom Viridiplantae; phylum Streptophyta; class Magnoliopsida; order Caryophyllales; family Amaranthaceae; genus Amaranthus; species Amaranthus tricolor. Next base: position 21,208,868 of record NC_080057.1, on the reverse strand, counting down.
TGTTGTATTCACCTTAAACCCATGACATTTGATGTTCTTCAAGTTCTTCAATTTCTTCAAGTTCTTCAAAAATTTCTCAAAAACCCACGACATTTGTTGTTCAATCTGTTCTTCGTGCTTCTTGTCTTCAATCTGTTCAAGTTCTTCTGTGTTCTTCGTGTTCTTCGTCATTTTGTTTAAACTCTACTGTTATGACATTTGCTTCTTCTTACTTCTTCTTCCTCATAAACCCACGACATAAGATTTCTTCATTTGCTCTCTTCTTCATTTGCTCATAAACTCACGACATAATTAAGCACAACATTTGAAGAGCACGAATTTTCTTCCTCATATACTCTGTTCTTCATAAACCCACGAATGTCTTATTTAAGCTTTCAAAACCCACATATCTTCTCTCTTCAAGGTAAATTTCACAAATTAACAGTGTTTTTTATGTTTATTTTTACTTATGTTTAGAAAAAGTGGTTATGTGTAGTAATTTTGTTTTTCTTATTTCATAGTAGGTGACATTGTAATTGTTCTTCATCTACATACACAAGGTAATTTATAGTGATGCTAATTTTTATTGTTTTTCATATTTTTAGGGTTTTGGGAGTTTGACATTATTATATATATTTTGTATAATGAGTTTGATATTTTTCAAAGTTATGTTATTAATTTGTTAATTATTTTGATTTATGTGTATTTTGCTAAAATTGTGGTTTGTTGTTGTACATATGTTTTTAATTTTTAGAATTAGAATATACATATATTTAGGGTTAAATGATTTTATTTTATTATTTATATTTTGAATATGATTTTATTTATAATGTGGTGATTATATTGAAGTATGAAGTATAGATTATATGCTTGGTTATATAGAATTCGAATATGAAGTTTGAAAGATGAAGTATACACGTTAATTATTTTAAGTGATTTTATTTTAGAACACAATGTAGCGCTTATATTTTTAGGGTTAAATTTGTTTGGTATAAATAAGTATATATGTGTATTAATTTTATTTTGAGTTAATTAATCACAATAATTAGGATGACAAAAGATCGTTCTTGGATGTATGGAAGCATTGAATAATCAGTATTTATTGATGGCGTATTAGAATTTTGTAGTATTGCGTGTCGCCGTGTCGAACACGGACACGTGAAAATCCGTGTCCGACACGCCAAATGAAGTGTCCAATATTTTAATATTTTTCCGGACATGCGGACACGGCAAGGGACACGACAAAAGTCAAGGACACGTTTTTTTAAAAAAATAAATAAATAAATAAAAATTGAATTTCAGATTAGTCACTCACTGATACACGAATTCCCTTTTCCAGTTTCCCTTCCCTCTCAATTCCCTCTCTTGCTCTCCTCTCACTCCTCTCAACTCTCTTTCACTCTAACCCTAAAAACTCTACACAACTCTTCCTCCACCTCCACTGTCGCCGCCGCACTCCCGCACCACGCCACCGCCGCCGGCTGCTCCTCCTGTCCTCCATTAAACCATCACAGACGAACACTGCCGCACTCTCTTTTGATTTTATTTAAGGTATTTTCACTCTTTATCCTAAATCCTAATATTAATCTTGTTCTAATCTTTAATCTTAGTGTTAATCTTAAATTCTTAATCTTAATTTCTTGTGAATTCAAATTTGTTAATGTTGAAATTGGGTTTAAAAAACTTGGAACTGGGTTTAAGAATTCTATTTGTGAATTCAAATTGTTTCTAAGCTATTGAAAATTTGAAACAACATTTGAAAATGTTGAAATTTTAGTAATAATTTTGTTAGAATGTTATTTCTTGATTTTTTTTTCGTTTATGTTGTTTGAGAGATTGAAAATTTTGTTAATGTTAAATTGTTAATGTGTTTGTAATTTGAATTTTGAAAAGTTGAAATGTTATTCTTGATTTTTTTGTATATCCTCTTTGAATATTTGTTAATTGTTATTTGTTAATGTTAAATTGTTAATGTGTTTGTAATTTGAATTTTGACTTTGGAAATCTAGAAGATTCTATTTGTCTTGGCATGGCGGATCTTTCTCTTGATGAGCTCGAGTTGAAAACTACTTTTGTAGTAGCGAAGGATGATGATGGATGTCATATGGATGATGTGTGATGATCAAACTTAAATTTACCTATTTATTTGGTTTTCTTTGATTTGGTTTGTATGACTACTTTTATATACTCATGCTGTTTATTTGGTACTTATTTGCATTTTATTTGAGTTTTATGTTTTTAAAGTGTTTTTTTACAAATATCAAATGAAAGATTATAAAATTATCTTTAATTTGATATATTTATTATATTACCATTTTCGTGTCCCCGTGTCCGCCACTTTTAAGTTGGCGTTTTCCCGTACCCATGTCGTGTCCGTGTCCGTGTCCGTGTCCGTTTTAGTGCAACCTAGATTGCGGTTGAACATCAAGTTAGGACGGGGGGGAGTTGGTTTTTATTGTCCATGTGTCACTAGTTGGTTTTTTAGCTTTTTTGGCACTTTCGCACTTAAAGCAGCTCAAACTTGGTTTGTTTTGCACGAAACTTGGCACATAACACTATTTGGTATATATTATTGTGTTGAAGTGGTTAGAATTGAAAATAATAGTCATATGCTAGAAATTACGTGTTAATTTGCAATTTTATGGGTTTTTAAGCTTTTTTGGCACTTTCGCACATAAAGTAAAACTTGGTTTGTTTTGCACGAAACTTGGCACACAACATTATTTGGTATATATTATTGTGTTGAAGTAGTTAGAATTGAAAATCATAGTCATATGTTAGAAATTATGTGCTAAGTTGCAATTTTATAGGTTTTTAAGCTTTTTTAGCACATTCGCGCATAAAGTAGCTAAAACTTGGTTTGTTTTGTACGAAACATGGCACACAAAACGATTTGGTATATATTATTGTGTTGAAGTGGTTATAATTCAAAATCATAGTCATATGCTAGAAATTACGCGTTAAGTTGCAATTTTATGGGTTTTTAAGCCTTTTTTTGCACTTTCGCGCATAAAGTTGTCTAAACCTTGTTTGTTTTGCACGAAACTTGGCACACGACACTATTTGGTATATATTATTATGTTTAAGTGGTTAGAATTGAATATAATAGTCAAATGCTAAAATTTACGTGCTAAATTGAGATTTTATGGGTTTCGAAGCTTTTTTAACACTTTCGCGCATAAAGTAGCGCAAACTTGGTTTGTTTTGCACGAAACTTGACACACAAAAATATTTGGTATATATTAGTGTGTTGGTTAGAATTGAAGATCATAGTCATATGCTAGGAATTATGTGTTAAGTTGCGATTTTATGGGTTTTTAAGCTTTTTTGGCACTTTCGCGCATAAAGTAGCTCAAACTTGGTTTGTTTTGCACGAAACTTGGCACACAACACTATTTTGTATATATTATTGTGTTGAAGTGGTTAGAATTTAAATCATAGTCATATGCTAGAAATTACGTGCTAAGTTGCGATTTTGTGGGTTTTTAAGCCTTTTTAGCACTTTTGCGCATAAAGTAGCTCAAACTTGGTTTGTTTTGCACGAAACATGACACACAAAACTATTTGGTATATATTATTGTGTTGAATTGGTAATAAATGAATATAATAGTCGTATGCTAAAAATTACGTGCTAAGTTGCGATTTTATGGGTTTCTAAGCTTTTTAACACTTTCGCGCATAAAGTAGCTCAAACTTGGTTTGTTTTGTACGAAACTTGGAACACAACACTATTAGGTATATAATAATGTGTTGAAGTGGTGGTTAGATTTGAAAATCGTAGTCAGATGTTAGAAATTACGTGCTATGTTGCAATTTTGTGGGTTTTAAAGTTTTTTTGGCACTTTTTCGTATAAAGTAGCTCAAACTTGGTTTGTTTTGCACAAAACTTGGCACACAACACTATTTTGTGTTGAAGTGGTTAGAATTTAAAATCATATTCATAAGCTAGAAGTTACGTGTTAATTTGCGATTTTATGGGTTTATAAGCTTTTTTGGCACTTTCGCACATAAAGATGCTCAAACCATGTTTGTTTTGCGCGAAACTTGGCACACAACACTATTGGGTACTAAGTTGCGATTTTATAGGTTTTTAAGCTTTTTTGGCACTTTCACGCATAAAGTAGCTTAAATTTGGTTTGTTTTGCACGAAACTTGGCACACAACACTATTAGGTGTATAATAATGTGTTGAAGTGGTTAGATTTGAAAATCGTAGTCAGATGTTAGAAATTACGTGCTATGTTGCAATTTTGTGGGTTTTAAAGTTTTTTTGGCACTTTTGCGTATAAAGTAGCTCAAACTTGGTTTGTTTTGCACAAAACTTTGCACACAACACTATTTGGTATATATTATTGTGTTGAAGTGGTTAGAATTTAAAATCGTATTCATATGCTAGAAATTACGTGTTAATTTGCGATTTTATGGGTTTATAAGCTTTTTTGGCACTTTCTCACATAAAGATGCTCAAACCATGTTTGTTTTGCGCGAAACTTGGCACACAACACTATTGGGTATATACTATTGTGTTGAAGTGGTTATATATGAGAATCATAGTCATATGCTAGCAATTACGTGCTAAGTTGCAATTTTATGGGTTTTTAAGCTTTTTTAGCACTTTCGCACATAAAGTAGCTTAAATTTGGTTTGTTTTGCACGAAACTTGGCACACAACACTATTTGGTATATATTATTGTGTTGAAGTGGTTAGAAATGAAAATCATAGTCATATGCTAGAAATTACGTTGCTAAGTTGCGATTTTATGGGATTTTAAGCTTTTTCGTACTTTCGCGCATAAAGTAGCTCAAACTTGGTTTGTTTTGCACGAAACTTGGCACACAACACTATTTGGCCTCATCCAAGATACGTTCCTTCAAAGATTCCTCCCCTGTCGGTAAACACCAGCGACCATTGAACCTCAAGCTCCCATCTTCATGAACAAAGTATCCCTCCGCTTTTCCTTCCCGAGCTTGTTCCTTTAACTTCAACAGTTTCGGGTCTTTATCCTGGAAATTCAAAATTTCTTCAAAGAACGAAGGTCGATTCGACAAAGCATTCAGGCACCCCTGTAATTCACCCTTACGCACCACTTCTAAGTTCAACCTCGCAAAATCCCGATGCAACTCTTCAACTCCGTCCAAGCGGACAACGAGTGATTGGACTTCCTACTAATCGCATCGGCTACTAAGTTTGCTCGTCCCTCATGGTATATGAACTCCAGATCATAATCTGTCATCAACTCTAGCCACCAACGTTGTCGCATGTTTAAATCGGGCTGAGTATAGAGATACTTCAGACGCTGATGATCAGTGTAGATCCTACATTTGACGCCATACAAGTAATGCCGCCATATTTTGAGAGCAAACACTATGGCAGCTAACTCCAGATCATGGGTAGGATAATTAACTTCATGTACTTTCAATTGTCGTGATGCGTAAGCAATCACCTTACGGTCCTGCATCAGTACACAACCCAATCCTTTCTTCGATGCGTCACTGTAAACAGTATAATCCAACTTTGGGTCAAGTAAAGTAAGAACAGGGGCCGTAGTTAACCTTTCCTTCAAAGTCATGAAGGCTTGTTCACACTCGTCAGTCCACTCGAACTTCTTCTCTTTCTTCATCAACGAAGTCATAGGCCGAGCAATACGCGAGAAGTCCTTGACAAAACGACAGTAATACCCAGCCAAGCCCAAGAAACTTCGTACGTTGATGACATTCTTTGGTGCAGGCTAGCTTCGAACTGCCTCTATTTTCGCCGGATCAACCGAAACGCCCTCTTTAGAAACAAAATGACCCAAAAATGAGACCTTTTCCAACCAAAAGTCACACGTCGACAATTTCGCGTACAACTTATTTTCTCGCAGGGTTTGCAGGACTAAACGTAGATGTTTCTCATGATCATCCCGGTCTTTCGAGTAGACCAATATGTCATCAATAAAGACTACCACGAACTTATCCAAATATGCACTAAATACTTGATTCATCAAACACATGAATGCAGCTGGAGCGTTTATTAATCTAAAAGGCATCACAGTGAACTCGTAATGCCCATAACGTGTTCGAAAAGTTGTTTTATATATATCCCCTTCAGCTGTTCTCAGGTGGTGATAACCCGATCTTAAATCAATTTTTGAGAAGATTCCAGCTCCTCTTAATTGATCAAATAAATCGTCGATGCGGGGTAATGGGTATTTGTTCTTAACGGTCACCTTATTTAACTCCCTATAATCGATGCACAATCTCAGACTGCCATCCTTCTTCCTCACAAATAGAACTGGAGCCCCCCAAGGAGAAACACTAGGTCGAATATAAACCTTGGCCAAAAATTCCTCAAGCTGAGACTTTAATTCTTCCATCTCCTTCGGAGCCACGCGATAAGGGGCCTTAGAAATCGGTCCCGTCCCAGGTACCAAGTCTATTGTGAAATCAATTTCCCGTTGAGGTGGCATGTCGGGAATTTCGTCGGGAAAAACATCTAAAAATTCACTCACTACAGCAATGTCCTTAGGATCCTTCTCCTTCTTCTCCAATTGACTGATATGACATAAGTACAAAGGGTATCCTTGCCTCATGAGTCTTTGCAACTCTAAGGTTGACACCAAATTCGTTTTTTTTACTGATATGCTAGAAATTACGTGATAAGTTGCGATTTTATGGGTTTTTAAATTTTTTTGGCACTTTCGCGCATAATGTAGCTCAAACTTGGTTTATTTTGCACGAAACTTGGCACACAACACTATTTGGTATATATTATTGTGTTGAAGTGGTTAGAATTGAAAATAATAGTCATATACTAGAAATTACGTGCTAAGTTGCGATTTTATGGGTTTTTAAGCTTTTCTGGCACTTTCGGGCATAAAGTAGCTCAAATTTTTATTTGTTTTGCACAAAACTTGGCACAAAACACTATTTGGTATATATTATTGTGTTGAAGTTGTTAAAATTGAAAATCATAGTCATATGCTAGAAATTACGTGCTAAATTGCGATTTTATGGGTTTTTAAGCTTTTTTGGCACTTTCGCGCATAATGTAGCTCAAACTTAGTTTGTTTTGCACGAAATTTGGCACACAACACTATTTGGTATATATTAGTGTGTTGAAGTGGTTAGAATTGAAAATAATAGTCATATGCTAAAAAATTACGTGCTAAGTTGCGATTTTATGGGTTTTTAAGCTTTTTTGGCACTTTCGGGCATAAAGTAGCTCAAACTTGGTTTGTTTTGCACAAAATACTATTTGGTGTATATTATTGTGTTGAAGTTGTTAAAAATGAAAATCATAGTCATATGCTAGAAATTACGTGCTAAATTGCGATTTTATCGGTTTTTAAGCTTTTTTGGCACTAACATCTATTTTCTCTTAGTGCTTTCGACAAGCTGATAATACCGTTGATTGCAGCTATTGCACTTTCAAATACATGGACGATCTCTTACAATCCGTGAAGGAGGTTGGAGTCGAAAACATTGACGCCGTAAGTGCTTGTTACGTCCTTAAATTATAATATTATATATTTACTATTGGTAAAATCTAATGTTTATGTATCATTTAATTTAATATTATATTATAGATTTTATACGACATTCCAAGGGAAACACGCGCTTTGAGAGGTGGAGAAATGCACCAACTGAAAGACAAGATTGTCGCGTATCTTGGTAATTTTTGTTCTTGGTAAATAATGTAATTAGTTTAGATTTACGACTTTAATTTGTATATGTACATATTATTATATATACGATCGAGAGTTTACAAAGAGATTATTGGTGATAATTGGTGATTATCATTGAATCATTGGATTAATCTTTGTTTACATTGTACATTATTGGATTATTTATTAGTATTAATCGAAAAAAGCAAAAAAAAATAATATTATATATGCTGCGGGCCTCCATAAAACCGCAACATGTAGTGTAAAATTATATGTTGCGGTTTTAGGGAGGCCCGTAGCATATGGTTGACTTTGCTGCTGTGGTTTAAAACCGCAGCATTTACAATAGGCCATCTGCTACTATCACTAATGCTTGGGGCCAAAACCGCAGCATATTATGGCCAAAAAATCGCAGCAAATGAGGTTTTTTCCGCTAGTGTTGGGCCATGGAAACACTGAAAAATCACGACCCGCTGAACCATCTGCAATTATTAAAAATACGGTTAGTAAGATTCAGTTGTAATAAGCTAATGTGAATAATGAAAAGGAAAGTCTTGTACCGGATAAGTTGAAACTAAAGTTAATTCCAACTGATGGTTTCGTTTCTCGACCACTAGATCTACTGCTAGATCTCCTGCGGGATGAAGTTCTAGACCCACAACCCTTGGAAGATGATCTGTTGTATTCAAAGGCCCTTTTATTTCTCCTAAGGGTTTTGCTTGTTGTTGGTCTTCCCCTTCTCGGTGGACTTGCATGTGGCTCAGGTATATCAGTACCATCAGGATGTAATTCATCTTCAATTACCTGAGACATGCGTCGTACAACTGGGGGTTAGGCTTTCAAAAATTCATCAACCAACCATTGAAAGTACTCATTATCATCGGCGTTTGCGTGTCGTACTCCTTCGTTGGTGTCAGCTTCTGCCTCTATGTACGTTAATGTTTTCCAAAACGGATGTGTGTCATCCAAATGCAACACACCATATGACCTAATCGACAAATAAAAGTAACAAGCACAGGGCAATCCATGGGTGCTTTGAAGTGCACAACCGCATTTGTCAAATACATAATCACCCAACTCTAACATACGTTTATGCTCAAGCAACAATTGTTCCAATGCAAAATTAGATACATGACGATATAATGGTCTCATGAAATTATTTCGCAAAGACCTTGCAATAGAATTCATGGATTCTTGTTGCGCTTGTCGGGTCTTTGATTGCTGATTCGTTATTTGTCCATGTGCCCTTTTAAACAAGGTATCAAATGAGTTATTACCGCTACCAAGATAGTACATAAAAGACGAGTGTTGGCTTTCAGCACTGCTGGTAGTTTGGTTACCCATGTGTAAACCGTCATTTGTCCACGCACGCACAAATTTCTCTTTGTGTAGAATCCATGCTCCAGCCAAATATCGAACGACCCTTTTATTCCTAGTCGACCTCGTAGCCACAATCGATTCCAATCTGTTTTGGAATTCGGCGATGGTAGAACTGTGAACCAAGGGGTTCCATCTAGTTTGCCTAAATATCTGCCCCTATTGATTTCTTTTCCCGCCACACAATTTGTTCCACCATGTTCTCCACGTCATTGGCTATATGCCATATGCATAATAAATGTCGCGCATCTACATTAAATTGAAGATTGAATATGAATGACATATATATAACAAATAGAAAGACAATAACTAATCAGTATAACATTTTTCCCCTGGTTTACGACTACTACATACAATCATGAATTTACACCGATATGTTCTACTTTTAGGACATCTTAAATACAAACTAACTTTAGTTAGTCCTTCTTTTTGTTTATATGAAGCACGTGTAAATTGAAAGTCAATTCCTATTGCAATCTCATCGGCCCAAGCATGTAATTCATCTGCAGAATCAAATTTCCTATCCGTAACAAATCTACCAGAGTAATCTACATTGTCCCCTAAATTTTCATAGTCCTACAAATGTAACATAGATTTACAATCAATAATAAATAGTATTTAAATTAAAAAATTAGGTAAATAAAATAGATATAAAATAAAGTAATTTAAATAATACTATAATATAAAATAATTACAATAAATTACTAGAACATAAATTATAAATTAAATAAATTACTACAACATAAATTATAAATTACTACAATAATTTAAATAAAAAATTAAAATTAGTTTAAATAGTATAATTAACAATAATATAAATTATCAAATAAAATTATATACTACAAGATATACAAAATATAAATAAAATATAAATTATTTTAAATAAATAAGAGAGAAAAAGAAAAAAAATTTTAAAAAAGGAGAGTCGCACAAAATGTGCAACTGACCATGGTTGGGTCGCACAAAACGTGCGACTAAACTATGGTTAGGACGCACAAAACGTGCGACCCAACCATGGGTTAGTCGCACGTTTTGTGCAACTGTCTCTAAATTATTATTTTTTTAAAAAAAACCATTCGAATCGATTACACTACATACCAAATCGGATTCACAGTCGTTTTGGCAAGCCATTGTAAATCGATTTCAACTTTTAGCTTATTTGAACTCAAAAAACGTTTTTACTTTTTAGATAGATTTTAGAGAGATGTTACTGTGTTTGAGTTCGTACTTTATGCAGGAGCGATATTGAAAATTTAATATATATATGGGGTGGCGATAAAAGTGTTTGGGATTTCATTTGCTACGCTTTAGATTGAAGTAAGATTGAAGTATGTTAGATAAATTTTACTCGACAAATTTTACGTTTTGATAGAGTGATAATGATATTATTGAGTAAGATTGAAGTATGTTAGATAAATTTAATATATATTGAAGTATGTTAGATAAATTTTAAATGCAAAGGCATTTTCGTCATTTCATTAAAATAGAAGTGGCGATAAAATGAAAAGTATGTAATACCTTTCAATCTCCTTTCATGGGAGTTTCGACCTTAGCTCCCTTCATCTTCCGAAGAATCTTCCAAGTATTGATGAATGAAATTCAGGTATTGCCTCCAAATCCGATTCTATAAAAGGATGATCATATTCATTGAGGATCAAAGAACATTCAAAAGCTACTCTCAATTCTTATTCTTGCTGTACATAACTTAGCGTATATAACAGGCAAGTATTACAATTCATGCTTTGATTTCCATGATTTTTGGTTTTTCCATTGAGTTATGAATTACTCTATTTGTTTCTGCTCTTGTGTTTTGTTGTATTTCTGTAATTTAGGGTTTAGGGAAGGAATTTGTTCTTTATCTGACAATTTAATTTTAGGGTTTTTGCTACTCATAACATGGAAATTAATGATTAATTTATTTGCAAGACTGAAAATTATGACTATGAAATTGCAACACTTGAAATATCGATCCAATTGATGGCAAATATAATACTTATATCCATAATCTTGCTAACATTTAGGAAAAATATGGCTTTTCTTTGCAGATTATGCTATGCTTTCAATTATAACATTGTTTCCATTTTATTCTTTGTTTTTCCACATTGGTATGCGTTGCTAAGTAGTCATTATGTTTTTTTTCTTTTTGTAGATTCAAGTGCCGATAAAATGCATTTCCCCACAGCTGCAATTGGCCTATTTGCGAGGCTAAGCAAATACTCTTGTTTATCAATTTATGGAAAACGTAATAGAGATAATGCAATTGTTGATGAGCATTCGGAATCAATTGGTATCTGTTCGCGACCTCAAATAAAACGTAGAAATATGGAGACATCCTTAATTGTAAACTCCAAGTATGAAAGACAGATAATTGATTGGTTAAGGAATGATGAGATAACCAGCATTTGTATTTGTGGAATGGGAGGAATCGGGAAGACCAAAATCGCTAAGCAAGTTGAAAGTCGACTTCAGAGTTGTGACATTTTTAGTGATGATATTCATGATATTGCTTGGGTCTCTGTTGGGATGGATTGCTCTGTATACCAATTACAGCAAAAAATAGCTGCTGCGTTCAGGATTGATCTTGATGGTGATGTGGATGAGATTAGAAGATCAGCCATGATACATGCTTTTCTGTCTCGCAGGAACAAGTGTGTACTTTTTCTAGATGATTTGTGGGAAGATTTCCGTCTAGAAGATGTTGGCATTCCCAAGCAATGCAAGCGGATTTTGATATCTCGGTCACTAGATGTTTGTCGTATCCTTCGTTGCCAGAAAGTCGTTAGGATCAAGCCACTCTCAGAAGAAGAGGGTTGGGAGCTTTTTCGACGCAACATAGAATATGGCAATTCAGATTGCAAAGAATTGTCCTCTGTTAGGAAGTTTGTGTACGATTGGTGTGCTGGGCTGCCTCTTGCTATCACTGTGTTAGCCAAGAGCATGAGTGGTAAAGTTAATTCATCTACATGGACAGAAGTCCTTACGAGTAAAAGCCCGTTTTCAATCGAACTATCACCCGAGTTTCAAGATGTGATCAGCCAATTGAAGTTTTCGTATGATAGATTAAACAACACGAAACTGCAACTATGTTTCTTATTTGCTGCATTGTACCCCAGAGGTTGTACGATCAGTAAAGAAGAGTTGATAGAATTTTGGATAACAGAAAGGCTCATAGATCAGGTTGAATCGTCGCAGGTGCAGTATGACATGGGGTATTGCATAGTGAACAAGCTAATCAACTCTTGTTTGCTGGAACCTTGTCAAGATGAAAGAATGGTGAAGGTTCATGATCTTGTTAGGAGTATGGCTGCTTCCCTTGCTGCAGAGTATATGATGAAAGCAGATTCGTGTTCTAATATGAAGTGCTTAGAGAATCTTCATGTTTATGTCATAAAACGACCTTCAAGTTCACTGATCCCATCCAATTTGTCCCTCAAGATTAACAATCTTTCAAACATGGGTTCTCAAGGGAATTCCCTTGTAGAAATTCCAAAAAGAAATATTGGCTTTCGTGTTTTAGTTCATGTCGTAGTAATATTATTAAACAATGATAGATGTTAATACAACGATATATTCCATTACCAAATGCATTAATGATCCAATTATCCAAATGCATTAATAATCCGTTTGATAATCGATACTAAATGGTGGGAATGAGAATAATTTATAACATAAATTTTTATGAACTTTATCTTTTTATTTCCATATAATAAAAGTCTAATCATAATAAAGTTCTTTTCTCACAATTTTCCATTACTACTAATACACACATGTTCAATAAACATATGTTCAATTAATAATGCATTAAAATGAATTTTGTGAAGAAAATAAAATTGTTGAGGAGTATAACCATAATCATTATCGTCAAGTAACATTTATGCCAAAATTACACTAACTTTAATTTCTATTACCAATCCTACCATTTAATACCGATTACCAAATATCGTTAAGTTGTTCTCATTTAGACGGGGTTGATGATGTATGTACCAAAACCACCATTTCCCGAGTTTACATCATCTGTAATTTCAGATAAATAAAAAGTGCTGAATTATTCTACCGGAGAACTGCAGAAAAATGAAGAGCCCAACTGAAGTCATTGTCTTCCTAATCAAACAGTTGGATTACCAAAACCAGAAGAGTAGCAAACAATAAACATACTTTTAGTCTACAAATACAAGAAATTTGGAAAAGAAAAACAAAACCAACAAAACTACATAACTATAGTATCCTGCATCAAATCAAAACCCTTGTTAATGTAAATCATTTCTTTTTAGGGTTTTTTTGCTTTTTGGATTTCTGGGAAGACGATGGTTCTTTCTTGTCTTTGTCTTTGTCTTTGTCACTTTGAGAAGATGCTGAATCAACAACATCCTCTTTGTCATCTTCATCACCAGTAACTCTAATCTCTTCATCTCTCGTCGACTGGTCTTCCTCCTCTTCGGCTGCTTCCACAACTCGTTCCCTGCCGACTGCATCATCCTTCTGGTGCAGCTCCTGCTTCCATCCTTCATCAAGTGTCTTAGCAGCAATATCTTCCTCCTCATAATGACCGCCACGACTCACCGTCTGTTCTGTTTTCCCTTCATTAAACGGACGATCACGAGCATATCGAAATACCCATTTCAACGTCGAGATACCAGCATAAGCCATAACAGCAGCAACTGAAAACCCTGCAGTAGTACCTACTAACATGAAACAAGGTATAAACAAAACAGGGCTAATTAGTAGCAACAAAGGCAACCCTACCGCCGCCACACACAAGGCAGCTGCCACGGTTGTACCCACCACCGTCAACAGCGGTCCACCCACAGCCACCCCTGCCGCCGTGAATCCCACTACCTTTCCTATCCTTTTTACATCTATGCTCCTCTGATCCTCATCTCCTACTGTCTTATTACTACTAATTGGTATTAGTATCTCTTGCTCCTCATAGTCATCCTTACTTGCCATTTTCTTTTATCTTCCTGCTGAATACTATTCTAAATTGTAATAGTCTGTTGTATTTACAAGATATGGATTTTGATATGTAATTTCTTTGGTTACTGATGAGATTACAGCAAATTGACTTGACAAATGGTAAGATTGTTGTTTACATGCGTATCCCATTGCATTTGTGTCACTGCACCATGCATAACGTGGCAAGTCCTTGTTTTCCTTCACTTATATAACTCCATGCATGCTCTTTATTTTGTCTCTGTTTTCTTCAGCTATGTCTTTTATTTTCCTTTTTTTTTTTACTACTTTTTTGTCTCTAATTTCTAGGACTTCAATTTTGTACTTTAGTATGCTTTAATAAATTTCTTTTATTTTTATATTTAATGTGATTTCAATTGTTTTTACTTTTTATATTCTCTTGTATTTTTAAATATCCATTATGTTAACAAACTGTATTCAATTTTTTACTCTCCGTGTAAGAATCTGATGAAAATAAATGAGTGAAATAAAGAAGTAACAGCGCCTCTCTTGAAAGATCGTCTTTATAAGAGACGGCTCTTTAGGCCCAGTCTCGACAATTAAAAAAAAAAAGAGAAAATCTAAAAGTTGACGTGCGTATTTGACCCTATTTGGAGTTGGTGTTATAATCTATTGAAGTTGGTGTTATAACTTATTGAAGTTGGTATTATAACCTATTAAAGTTGGTATTTGCAGTTGGTGTTATAACTTATTAAAGTTGGTATTTGGAGTTGGTATTATAACCTATTTGGGGTTGGTGTTATAACCTATTGAAGTTGGTATTATAACCTATTAGAGTTGGTATTATATCATATTAAAGTTGGTATCTAGAGTAGGCATTTTAACCTATTATAACCTATTAAAGTTAGTATTATAACCAACTTTAATAAGTTCTAATACCAACTCTAATAGCTTATAATACCAACTTCAATAAGTCGTAACACCAACTCCAAATATGTTATAATACCAACTTCAAATACCAACTTTAATAGGTTATAACACAAACTCCAAATATAATAAGTTATAATACTAACTTCAATAGATTATAACAACAACTCCAAAATAGGATTACACAGTAAGCGTTTTTTTTATAGTTGTTTTTTTAGTAATAATGGGCCGGCCCATTTAAAACGTGTCTTATAAAGACGGTCTCAAGTAAGAATTTGTAAAGAAGTAAATACCACATAAGAATCTTCTAGAATTTTTTCGTATCAAAGTTTTATCATTACGAATGATATAAGCCATGCTTCGTGCCTACAATAAAACTAAATAAATGAAATCAATGAAAAGTTAAACATTCAAAGTGAGTCATTGTAGGAGCGATAGGCTCCTATCGAGCCACATCAATAAGACCTCATGGTGTCATCCAACATTAAGTGATTGGAACCACGACATGTTATCCATAGTAGTAGGTGTGTTTTCCTCAATGATGGGCACACTATGTGGTAGGAGCTACAACATTTGGTGCCAACGGGCTATATGTGTTGTTCCTTGAACTTGCTCTAGTTTTTAGGTATGTTGCCCTTTCTAGTGAAGCAATGCAACCCTTTCTAGTGAAACAATGCAACTTGACATTTGGGAGATGAGCTTTTATTATGTTAAAGCATATGAGTGGTACCGTAGTCGTTCACGCACTGGTTAAAAGACTAGAGTGCTCGGACAATGTAGTGTATGCCTTTGACAGTCTATAGGTCCCAAAAGGAACTATAAAAATGATATATAATTGGTAAAATGTGAAAAATATAATAATGAGCGTCAGGGGTAAATAAGATATTTGGTAGGGTCTAAGAAGATTCAACTGGTGACGATAGAACTTTCACACCTACAAAAGTGTGGGTTCTTTTATGTATTGGGAACGACCGTGAAATTCCACGTCCCCTACAGTGGTGGTTGTATTTGTAAGGGAGAAACCGCACCACGACCAACTTGGAAAATTTGAAATAAATGAGATTATTTATCTACTTAATTCCAAATATAAGATTCGGGAAAACTTATGTCCCAAAATAAGCTTCCGTACGTCCAAGCCTAGCCTCGGGTAAGTCGCTGTTACTAACAGCGAATAAGGGGAAATAAAATAAAAATTAAAAAGTTGAAAGTCGTTGTTACTAACAGCAACTTAAGGAGTTGACCAGTCAACTCCTTAAGTCGCTGTTAGTAACAGCGACTATGAAGTTTTTAATTTTTCAGACATCTTCTTCCTCAGTTCATTTCGCGTTTTTTTATTTCATTTGCAATTCCTACGATTTCTCCTTCTTCATTCCAACCTTGTAAGAAACTTCAATCCTTCAACTAAAGTCATCAAATTTCAAGTTTGTACTAGTAATTAGTGTTGTAGTCTTCCTAAATCGACCTAAGGTAATTTTTTTGTGTTTTTTTTCAATATTCGAAAAATTAGGGTTTGTTGTGTTTTAATCAATTTTCACATTAATGTAGGTTGACAAGCTTGCAATTAAGTAATTCTTCTTGATCTACAGCTAATTGAGGTTCGTTTTTATTATAAATTTTTTCATTTGGTGGTGATTTTAAACTGTATGTCATGTATAGTGGGCATTTACACTTGAGCTCTACGATTATGTCAAACGTAGTTGTTATTTACATTGATCCTCATTTTTAAAAGTTTGTTCCAGAATTTGTTGTTGAATGTAAAATGTATAGTGGTCATATATTTATGAACTTGATGGTGATGTTGATTTTTTATGTGTTGTTGTAGAAATGGCTTCATTTCGTGTGACTGTTGTATGCTTTTGGAATGGTTCAATTCGATCAACTAGTAACAATGTTAAGTATGTTGGGGGAAAACGTAAATTGTTTGCATGCAACTCATACATGGATTTGAATGAATTTAAACATTTTATATGTTCTAGGATTGGCATTGACACTACAAGAAGTACTGTTAATTTAAGTTTTAAATACAATCTGAGTGGAGATTTGTTAGCTATTCCGGTTGAGGATGAGGAGGCTATAGATGCAATGTGGGAGTATTCAAGGTCTACCCCTAGTCCTTCTTTAGAGTTATATGTAGAAGAGGTACCCCTAGGGAACGAAGATGTGAACGTTGTGGAAACAAATGCATTTATGAATATAACTTCTTTTGCCCCTTCTCATACGCCCTTCCCTACCCAAGAAACCGAAAATCCCTTTATTTCATCTTCCTCTTATCCTTGTAATGAACCCAATCAAGTTCAATTTCAAGTCTCAAATGATGTTACTTTTAACTTACAAGATACAAATGAGCCTTGGGATGATGTTAATAGTGAGAGTAATGAATTCGTTGAAGCTCCTTCTGACGACGATGTGGGTGTTGACGAGGAGGCTTTAGCTAATGACATGACCTTAGGAAACATTCCAACAATCGTTGCTCCTACATCCTATGCACTAGTTCCCCCTCTAGATGAACACTTTGAGGACAACTCTTGGAGGTCTTGGGATTGTGATACAACCTACACCGACGAAGGAGAGTTTCAAAAGGGTATGATGTTTGACAACAAGGATGCCTTGTTGGACGCTGTTAGATTGTATCATATTCGTAGGAACGTTGAGTACCGAACTGAGACTTCAAGTCAATCACATTATCAATCACCTCCCCTACCCAAGCGTCATGCGACGGCCTCTTACTATCGTAGGAGGCGTCGTATACCGTCACAGTTAGACAGGGTACAGGAGGAGGATTAGCATTAAAATACTTTTGTAATTATTGAACATTTGTACATACTCATTTGTAACTGTTGGTCTTTTGTGTGTAAATTGTAACATATATGTAGATGTATATATTTTTACCGTAGTATCACACGTTTATTATGAGTGAATTGATGTTAACTACTCAGACTTTTGGGCGATGAATCATTTCGCCAACAATGCAGCATGAATTTAATCAAAAACAAACATACAATCATATTCAAATAAGGATGTTGCTATCCAACATTCAACACAATTTCAAGCAAGTTCAACAAATCCAAATCCAATTACATACTTCATGCATTAAGTTAAACTAGCGTCCGTAACTAAGAAGGCTTATTTAACTTTCTCATAATTCTTTCAGTCTCTTCTTTCCTATGTGCCATATCATCCATTTGTCTCTTTAGATTAAATACCTCATCTTTAAGCTTTTGTTTTTCCTTCTCAAGCCGTATTATTAAGTCTCTCTGCCATTTTGTACCCTCCGGAGCAATCCATCGAAAGTATGTGCATTCTAATCCGTCAGCCAAGTAGAAAGAGCAAGCAACAAATTCACGCCCTGGATCGAAGTCGCTCCAATCAGTATTAATCTCAACTTCATAACCACAATCACAAAGCTCTTCAATACAATGCTCCTTTGACATCTACATAATACATATAATATAGTAACGTAAGTGAACTTTCGAAAATAATATTTACATTTATAATAATAAAACTAACAAAATACCTTATGTTACCTTTAACAATTGATTGAAAAGAAGAAGAATGATGTAGAATGGATAAAATGAAGTATGAGAAATGATGGACCTATTTATACAACAACATTACAACGGCTATTTTCACATTCCTAACGGCTATTTTTCTAATTAACAACGGCTACTTTAGTTTTTAAATAAAAAATAAATAAAAACTTCATAGTCGCTGTTAGTAACAACGACTTAAGGAGTTGACTGGTCAACTCCTTAAGTCGCTGTTAGTAACAGCGACTTTCACCTTTTTAATTTTTATTTTTTTCTCTTATTCGCTGTTAGTAACAGTGACTTACCCGAGGCTAGGCTTGAACGTACGGAAGCTTATTTTGGGACATAAGTTTTCCCGAATCTTATATTTGAAATTAAGTAGATAAATAATCTCATTTATTTCAAATTTTCACCAACTTGTCTTTGGCCAACAAACATATGCTCCTAGGCCCACTGAAATTTAACATTAACAAAAAAGATGTTATATGTTGTAAAGTAATGTAATATAAAATTCTATAATATGTAATTAAGTATTCTAACTTGCTGAAGTATTAGCGGTTTCACAATCTTCTTAATGTTCTTTTTGAAGAACAACAAATCTTCTATAAGGGCATATTTGGATTAAATGTAAATATTTAAGGAGTAAAAAAAGTCAAAATAAAAAAAATGAAGTTGATAAATGAGAAATTATTGAAATTTGATTCTTAGAGAGGTGGAAAAATGGTTGCAACGTAATAAAAAATGAGAGAAACTTTCAATTTTGTGGGGTAAATATTTATTCTATGGGAGGGTGGGATAATGTATTACCTCTATAATAGGGAAAATCATCTTTTTCTTTCATTATTTTTATTTCATGCTCATTTTACCTTCTTTACAACTATTTCAATTACTTCAAATACATCTCTATTTGCTTTCATTTCATTAGTTTGATTTTTTTTCTCCCCTTAAATATTTACAAACAATCCAAACATGACCTAAAGGTAGCTTAACGCACCAGAACCCTAGTCGTATGGCTCATTAGACTCCCTAGACTGATCTAATAAAAAAGGGAAAATTTGAAATACTTAAGCAAATAAAAAAAAAATTAAATAAACTAAGTTTTAAACTTATTCTAAAAGTAAGCGTGAAATTCCCAAACCTGAGGTTTAGGGCTGTTCGCAGTTACTAACTGCAAACAGGTCAAAAAAGACAAAATAGTTGTTCGCACTTACTAACTGCGAACAGCTATTTGACCTGTATTGACCTGTTCGCAGTTAGTAACTGCAAACAGCAACAGGACAAAATAGTTGTTCCCAGTTACTAAGTGGGAACAACTATTTTTGTCTTTTTTGACCTGTTCGCAGTTAGTAACTGCAAACAGACCCAAACCTCAGGTTTGGGAATTTCACGCTTACTTTTAGAATAAATTTAGAACTTAGTTATTTAATTATTTTTTTTTTTTTTTTTTTTTTGCTTTCAAAAGTTCTAGAAAAGGTATATCAGTTGGGCTTGGTTGGTAGTCTTGTCCCCAAACAATGCAATGACAATCAAATATAAGAGGTATGCTATATAACTCTCAACGGTGGCCTCATCTACACCATCAAGGAGATGTGCGAACATTTGTACCAACCACATAATCTGCAGCTCGCTCTACTATATCTTGTGAAATCGATAGGTGGCATCAAACAGTGGACACAACATGCCCCTCACTAAAAAGTTGTGCTAGTATAACTATGTTTAATAAGGTAATGGTAACCTCACCTAATGATATAGGGAAAGTACGTGTCTTTTGACACTATCTCTCTAACACTGACGTAATTATCTTACTCATTTTATATTTTAGACAATGGCTTACCACTTTCTTTTAATCATATTCATACATTTAATTCTTTTTTAATTTCATTTAAATTATTAATTTTATTTTTTTCTCCATTTATTTCCAAATATAATTTTTTTTTTCTAAAAAAACTCTATTTTACTTTACTTAGGAGTAACAACTTTCGTGGATGCTAAATAGAAGTTAGTCAAAGGAGTGTGGCCATATAAAGCATGATCAAATGTAAATAAAGCTTAGTATTAAACTTTGGTGTGATCGAAGCATTTCTATATATGTTATGAAAGCATCAACAAGGATTGAACATCCAATCAAATTAAAGGAAGGTTAGTTTGGATTTTGAAGAGATTACAATGGTCAATGACACATGTCTTTGATGATGTTACTTTCCATAATTCCATTTATTTATTTTTAAATTTATTATATATTCTATTTTTGTCCATTTCACCTAATTTATTACATTTTTTTTTAATTAAATTAGTACTTTAATTCTAATCTATACATCAATTTTTAGTCTTATCCTCTTAATAACTAAATTCCTGTTAATATTTGTGTTAAGCTCCTCAATAGCGATGGTAAATTCAGAGGCGGAAATTTGGTTGTTCAAAGTACAAATTAGGCGCACCTGCTATGACATGAAAGGATTTAGTCTTTCCTATTGTAATCTAATGGAAGCGTCATACACTTAAGTGCACTTTTGGTACATGGTATTATACATTTTTAATGGGAATGAAAATAAGTGTTATTTTAGTTGAAAAATCTCTTACCTATCTTGATAGTTATACTTGTCTAACTCCAGTCATCTCATTTTCTTCATAAAATTCATTCTAATGCATTACCAGTCGGAGATGTGTATTAGGTAGTAATGAAAATGTGTACAAAAAAAAAAATTTATGATCAAAGTTTTATCATTATGGGAATGACATTGAACTTTTAATGGAATTTTACACTATAAATCATTTCCATTACCACCATTTACTACCACTGACCAAACAGGTCGTAAATGTATTCAAAAGAGATTTAACGCTGATTTCACTTGACTTTGTAATCAAATTTGATTTGATCCAACTTAAAAACGGATTTTCTATGTAAAAACCAATGAGGACACAAGGCCCAATTTAAAACAACCCGAAATACCTAACCCAAAATCAACCCGATGACTTTTATGAATACGATACATTCATAAATACTTCCTCCTTTCTCTATTTCATAATACTTGTTACACTTTCTTATTTTATCTGTTTCACAATACTTGCTATATTACTATATAAGTCATAAAGTAACTAATAAATTAGACTTACCCTACTTCATAATTCATCAACTCTTACACTTGTTATTATTTAAGGATAATAATGAGGTATTACTATCAACTAATAATTTCTTTTAATACTTTTTCCAAGTCAAATTGATTCATATGCTCCCTTCCAGTAACACTCAGCTCCTAATTGAGAAGACGCCAGCTTTAACTAGAAGCTCCTCTTTCTTAATCTATAGTAAACCATAAGCTATTTACAAATTATAACTAATCCTCGATTCGACTCCTCGTTAATCTTGCCATTCGTCCCACAAAGAAGGCTCGACTTAACCAAAAATAATAGTCGAAACACGAAAGAGCGCAATAGCAAGAACACCTTTCCTCAAATATTAGCCACTGATCTCAGCCCTCTCTATTTCTAGCTCAAATAATGCGTTTTTCCATTCGCAAATATCATCAATGTCGCGCATACGAGTACCTATGTCGATAATCTTGCCTGGCACGCCATCGCACATAATTGCAAACTTGGTAATAAAGCTTATAAGATCATCGGAATCCATGCTAATTCTGGCTTCGTCTATGAGCAATTTGCACGCTTCTTCGTCTGAAAGACAGTCGAGCTTCACTGTTTCTGAACAATCTAACATACCAGAAACCGAAGTAGACCTTGTAGTTAACAC
Organism: Amaranthus tricolor; assembly: GCF_026212465.1. Classification (NCBI taxonomy): domain Eukaryota; kingdom Viridiplantae; phylum Streptophyta; class Magnoliopsida; order Caryophyllales; family Amaranthaceae; genus Amaranthus; species Amaranthus tricolor. The sequence continues at coordinate 21,186,754 of NC_080057.1, read as the reverse complement.
AACTTTGCTCTTACTCTCTTCTACAGGAACTGAAATTCCTATCTGATGCAGTGAAAATTTTACCTCTGGTACACCGTCTAAGAAAATTACAAACGTCCCCAAACCTGTAAGAATACTACACAACGCTTCAGCTCGAGCATTTACATCATCATGAATGCAGAGTTTACACTTCATTGCAGCAGCAAGAGCGTCTTGTAGACGCTTGATGCTGAATGGACGAGGACAAGAAACCCAGAAAGCATAATCAAACCTATCAACAGATTTGATGGCATAGTTATGCAGGTGCTTCATCAAAGAGGTCTTACCTAGTCCTTCCAACCCAAGAATAGCAATTCTTCCAATCGTATCGCTTAGTAAAACAGCCTGAAGCCGCTTCAAAGCACCGGAAGCCCCTAGGCCAACTAAGCTTCTCACCGGCAAAAGAGTCCCACGATCTGGGCCTCTTTGATCAGATATGGTGCTTATCAAAACCTTCTCATCAACCTGCTTTTCAAAGGCTGACAATGTCTCTATGAATTTATAAACATCTGTAAGCTTTCTACGAGTTTGAGAAGAGAAGATGCTTCCTTCTTCCACTTTTCTTTTCTTCTCCGAACCTGCTTCACTCCCCTGTCCTAAAACCCTTCTCGCTTGCTGCACGAGCTCTCGACCCTGGTTTATCCAGGAAGGGATTTCACCCTCCCTCTTTCTCTTCTTGCCTTGTTTTTCAAAATCCGTTATTCTAGCAGAAACACAATCAGTTATACCTTCAAGAATTCGTTGTGACTCTGTAAGGCCTCCAACCTTACTTAAGATATATAGAATGCTAAGGAAGTCCATGAGAACAGTAAAGGGCATCATATTGTAGACTTCCTGTACAAATTAGGATGTTAACATCAAATTACTAAAAGAGTTTCTTTGATAAATGGTCAACAACTAATATCAAATATTACCAAATATCTCTAAATAGTTGACTTATCTAGCTATCTTAAAAGCCAACAAAACAACCAATAATTCACCTGGTCAAACAAGCCAACTAAAAGAGTCAACAACCAACGGCCAATGACCAATAGTCATTTGCAAAGCTAATAGTTAACTGTAACTGTCAGTTTGTCACCATATCTTTTTCTACGGTACTCCAAAACTCAAAACAATCAAAGCCAAAAGTTAGAAGTACAAAACATGAAAATTTAAAGTAAATAAGTAAAATTATATAAAAAATTCTCAAACCAAGCATTGGGAAAACTTATGTCCCAAAATAAGCACTTTTGGCCCAATGCTAAGGTATGAAGTGTATTTGTTGTTAGTAACAGCGGACAATTAAAAGTCGATCAAGTAATCGCCCGCTCTTACTAACAAGGGGTGATTGAGTTGACTTTTTTGACTTTTTTGACTTAAGTTGACTTTTGGATGTAATTCAATAATTGGATAGAATTCTACACTGAGAGATAATAAATTTTATTTATAACTAAAAATGGAAAAAATTTAAAAATAAAAAGATTGTGTGCTTATCATCAACCATAAAGTTGATAATAGCACTGAAAATAACCAGTGGATGCTAGTGTTTTTCGGGAGATGAGGTTAGGCTACTTGGTACTTGGTTTTTCGAGAGATGAGGTAACCTTAAACTATGTCCACAAGTACTGCATTATTAATAGTGGATTTTATATTTTTGGATTGGAAATTAATAACAGTAGGAGATGTAAGAAGTACATCCGAGCTGGGGAAAGAAAAGGATCCTTGGAAACTTTTGTTGATAATTTGCCAATTTTACCTGATAATATTCGATATGATGGAGAAGGTCTTTACTGGATTGGATGTCCTAAGATCTTTGGTCTTTACATTATTTTTTCTATCTCTAATAATCATAATTATGTTGGGTCCACTAATAACACTATGTTTCAAGTTTTCTGCCCAACCCCTTAATTACTACATATCTCATTCAAAAAATTAGATCATTTTCTGGCCCTTAAATATCACGAAAAAATTCTTTGTATTTTCGTAGTCCGTTTCATTTTAGTGTTCCTTTGTTAGGTTCCACCATTGATTCAAGCTGATCCTGCTCGCCATGCTAATCTTCCACAACGACTCTATCAGCAAAACGTTCAGTGTTCCTTTGTTAGGTTCCACCATTAAATCTTCCTCAACTTTTAAGTTCCCACCACAATCCCCTATTTTACCTGGACTTGGGACCAACAATGAACACTAATGGAGAAGCAAGAACACTCTAAATGAAAGATGAAGGAGGTTGAAAAATGAAAGAGGTGCTGAGTTTTAATGAAATGAAACAGGGGTAAAATAGTCATTTTCATACTTAATGGAAATTAAATATTTTTACCTGTTTTGTTGTTAATTTTTGTTAAAATGTTATGTTGTTAATTTTTCAAGAGTTAGAGTGCTGTATTGTGAAAAAAAAAATTTAAAAATTAGGGATTATCATATAAAATATCGCATAGTTTTTACCATGTCAATTGTAAAATCCAACAGTAAAACAAACAATATGTAGAAATTCCTAGAAAATTACCGCGGGAAATAACTTCCTATAGGAATTAATGTCCCAAAAACCCAAACGAATCTCTGATTTTCATGTTAAGAAAAGAATAGCCAATCAAAGGCCCGTCTAATTAACAATAGACAAATTCTTAATACTAGAGGAGTAAAGTGATCGATTTTGGCCAAGCCGGAGAGAATTTTCGCCCAAAACCATTGCCGCGTACCGGAGCTCTAAAAAAACCAACGATTTAATACCTAAATTGCGGGTAAATCTCCAGATTTAGGAGTGGATTGTCGTCAGATTACTTGCAACATATAGATACGCAAAACGTGTTCAATGAATAAAAGTAATCAAGAAAACCAAATCATTATAACTATCAACCAAAACTTTGAGATCTGGACATTAATCGAGCAAGAAAACCCTAAATTAGTTCCTCATAATGAATATATCCATCAACACCAGAAAGTAATGCAGTAAAGTTAAACCATGAAAAAAGAAGAAAAACTAGAAAGTGATACTTGATAGAATAAGGAAAAGAATTAGGGTTTAGGTAATACTTACTTTTTTTTAAGGTAATGCTTGTGCTTCGTAAACCGCAAGCCCGAAAATGATTTCACTTGTTGCTATTTTTATACTATTTGTTTAAGCTTTCCCATTTTTCAATAGGTAATTTTTTTTTTAAAAAAAAAAGGAAGCCGTTACGAAGCTTCCTTTATACGAGGGTTCTCTTTTTAAACAAATTCTTTGGTCTTGAATTGATGCAACAGTTTCAATATGAGAATTCGATTAGCTTAATTCGTGTCATCTGCCACCTCATCAATTCTCATCTACCAGACTACCACCGTGAACAACATATAGAGGGTACCAACCACCCTTTTGAACTTTCTAAGAAGTTTGGGATGCTTTCATATTTGACTTCCGCCTTAACTGCAAACAACAATGTATACCCATACCTCTTGTATACAATACAAAATTATGAGTATTTTTTTGAAAAAAAATAGTATACCAATTTATGCTAACAAAATAAAATATTTCATTAATTCATATAAAGTGTTACAACTAATAACTCTATTTAAAAACAAAAGCGATGCACAAGTATGCGGAAACTATAGAAGTATCAAACTTCTAAGCCACACAATGAAAATGTGGGAAAGAGTAATAGAGAGGAGAATTAGACAGGAAACAGTGATTAGAAAGAACCAATTCGGTTTTATGCCAGGAAGATTAACCATTGAGGCAATTCATGTTTTGAGGAGACTGATAGAGAAATATAGGGAGTGAAAGAAAGATCTGCATATGGTTTTCATTGACCTGGAGAAACCATATGATAGCATACCACGACATGTCATATGGGATGACCTCAAGGCTAGAGGTATTTCTGCAGTTTACATTGAGGCTATACGGGATATGTATGACAGAGTTTCGACTAACATTAAAACACCTGTGGGGATAACAGAGTCTTTTCTGGTTAAAGTTGGACTACATCAGGGATCCGCTCTAAGCCCTTTCATTTTTACTGCCATTATGGAAGAGATGTCTAAATTTATATGGGAGACGGTACCGTGGTGCATGTTATCCGCTGATGACATAGTGCTGGTAGCTGAAACTAGAGAGGAGGTTAGTAACAAATTGAATGAGTGGAGGGAAGCTTTAGAAGGTAAAGTGTAACACCCCGTAATTTATCGGGTTTAAAAAGATAATAATAAAGTAAAATAAATAAGTATTAGTAAATTTTATTATTTACATAGATAATTATAAGAAATAAAGTAAGTTAAATTTTAACGGTAACGCGTTTTATCGCGTACGTTGTTATCAGGTGCTGTTTCTTTTCTGTTTTAACAATAATATAATAATTACTTAATTAATTAATTAATTTAAAAAAAATTAAGGGAAGGGGGAAGGTGGCCGGTTGTGTGGAGCATGGGAGGAGTCTTGTAACTCCTCTCATAATTGTGTATTATGGCACAATTATGATCATTATTTTAATTTCCTATTAATCCTTAAGCATCATTTGAATTCCTCACCACTCTAAACCTTCAAGTGAACACAAAAAATTCAGAAAAATTCTCTTCCTTTGCTCTTCGTTTCGGCTCACTTCAAGAAAGAAAAAAAAAATTTATTGTTCCATCCAATCTTTTGATCAAAGGGGTAAGTTTAATTGAATTGTTAATTATAGATTTTATATACTAGATTTCTAAGATGAATTATATTCTATGTATGATGATATCCTATGACTTTTAGGAGGATTGAGTATATTTTTAATTTTCTCTAGTAATCCTTTAATAAACTTCAATTGTTAAAAGGATTAAGTTATGTCTCTTTTATAAAAAAAAAAAAAACCTTTCTTGATTAATATTCTTTAACGAAGTTTAAATTTGTTATAAGAATTAAGTTTATATTGATATTTAAATAAATCTCTTTTATGATTTGCATTTCTTTAACAAAATTTCAATTTGTTAGATGAAATTTCATGGTATAGATCAAGTAATGTAGTTATCCAAGAGTTTATAAATCCTTTAGCAAAATTTGATTTGTTTGAAGGATTGTGTTTATATATATATATATATATGTCTTGATTTAAAAGGGGTGTATTGGTTTTATGATTCTCTACAAAATTTTAATTTGTTAAGAGAATTAAATATTTAATTCAATTATCATAATTTATGAAATTTTAAGTTTCTTGAAGGATTTTGTGGATGGGCATGTTTCTTTTATTTGCTGACGTACAAGCTTTGTTGATGGGGTTTTTAGTATTAATATATGTGTGGAAATGTCAAGTGGTTGTGTGATAGAAAGATTGGTCTTGTTGTTCTATCTTAATAGTTGTGAATGTGGTCTTGTTAGATTTATATTGGTCATGAAATTTAAAGGGTTAATAATTTGAATAATGTATATATAAAATAATACTAATAATAATAATAATAATAATAATAATAAATAAATAAATATATTTCGGGCAGCAGCAGTTTTTGCCTCGGTAATGGTGCCGATCCGGAAACGTTAGTCGTGTTCCGTTGTTGTTTTATGTACCGATGCGTTAAAAACTCATTAAACTTTCTAAGAAGTTTAGGATGCTTTAATCATATTTGACTTTCGCCTTAACTGCAAACAACAATGTGTACCCATACCCCTTGCATACAATACAAAATTATGATTATTTTTAATAAAAAAAATACTATACCAATTTATGCTAACAAAATAAAATATTTCCTTAATTCATATAAAGTGTTATAACTAATAACTCTATTTAAAAACAAAAGCGATGCGCAAGTATGCGGGAATTATAGAGGTATCAAACTTCTAAGCCACACAATGAAAATGTGGTAAAGAGTAATAGAGAGGAGAATTAGACAAGAAACGGTGATTAGAGAGAACCAATTTGGTTTTATGCTAGGAAGATCAACCATTGAAGCAATTCATGTTTTGAGGAGACTGATGGAGAAATATAGGGAGCGACAGAAAAATCTGCATATGGTTTTCATTAACCTGGAGAAAGTATATGATAGCATACCACGACGTGTCATATGGGATAACCTCAAGGCTAGAGGTATTTCTGCAGTGTACATTAAGGCTATACGGGATATGTATGACAGAGTTTTGACTAACATTCAAACACCTGTAGGGATAACAGAGCCTTTTCTGGTTAAAATTAGACTAAATCAGGGATCGGCTCTAAGCCCTTTCATTTTTACTGCCATTATGGAAGAGATTTCTAAATCTATATGGGAGACGGTTGTAACACCCTCAGAATAGGTCGGATTTTCGAAAACACCTTTAATGAAAAACATGAGCCAAAACCTACTCATGGGAGTGTTACCGCCACATCTATTTTTAATAAAATAAATGTAAGGCTTAACGACTAAGAAATAACTTAGTAACTTAAAATCCAACAAAGGGTCTTACAACATAAGAGAAGACTGAAACGCAATCTATGTCCATATAAAATTTAAACAACTTAAGGAATAATTTAAACTGAAATATGACTCTAATAAAAGTTATGTTTCTATGTGATTCTCACTCCACGATTCCCACGCAATCAATAACCTGCAACATAAGAATGCAAGAAAAACAAGGAAAAAACTCCCAAAATCAGAAAATCGAGTAATTCCAACTCCATCCCGTAATACGATTAAGTTTGAAAATAATTAAGAAAATAAAACATAATTTGAGTTGAAAATAAATTTTTAAAAAAATATATACATATAGCTGAGTTTAAAAGAAAAACAATTTGAGAAAACAATATATATAATATCACATAAACCAATTTATTAATTTGATATTTAATAATGGCAACCACATAATCAATTTTTAATTTGAGGGAACGAGAACGCCAGTAGGCCGAGGCTTTACCCCTATACCTACTTCATCAAGAGGTCGTCACCCCAAATAATTCAAGGCTAGCAGAGTAGTCTCAGGGAACCCTAGTGTGCACACCCTTCTACTTGGATCACAACAAATAGAAGGAAGACTAACATCGTATCAAGTATTAGAAATAATAATACCTGTCGGCAGCTATACTAACCAAACAGGACAACCTGTTCATCACCCTTATACTTGGATCACAACAAATATAAGAGCTTCATTTCCCTCGTGTTACACTTTACGTGATTTAATATATTTTAATAATTAGTCGCGAGCACACAAATATATAATCAAAACATACATTATACATTTTATTTTATGATTATAGGTTTTCCCAAGAAAAATATATCTCAAGAATATTCAATTGCAATATTCATATCATAATATTTTTCTACCAAATTCAATCGCATTTGAAATCATTATTAAAATAATAATATAACTCTCATCAAAATAATAATATAAATATTTCTCTTTCAAACTAAATCGTATCAAATTTCGTTATCAAAATAATAATATAAATTTTATCAAAATATTAATTATAAATTCAAGTTTGACAAAAATAATAGTAACTATAATTTGAGAAATATATAAAACATAACGTCATATAAAATAATGTCATATAAAATCATGCATCCTATTTAAACACATTAATTATCACTTAGCACATAATACTAACGGGATAGTCCTAATTAGATGGACATTGAGAATTACCTTGTCACGCGATCCTAGAAAACGTACGCTCCTAATAATCTCTGTCTACGAATCCGCTGTCTACACGATAAAATAATATATCTCAATTTAATACCCCGATCAACCCATCGAAATAAATAAATTAAAAGACTCATTTTCCTTTTATATACTTTATTTAAAAAAAATAGTTTTAAACATGTAATTTAAAATTGTAAGAGTTATATAAGAGAAAATAAAAAAAAATAAAGAAATCATGATTACTAAAAAAAAGAGAAAGGTGGGTTTTGATCCCAGGATACCCACGAAAAAAAAAGAAGAAAGGGAAGGAAGAGAGAGAAGGAGAAAGGGAGAAGGAAGAAGGTGCCGGCCGGCGGTGGCTCCGGTGGCCGCCGTCGCACGCCGGTGGTATCCCGGTGACTGCCGTATCGCCGGAAAACTAAGATCAGAAATAATTTTTTTTTATCAAATATAAAATGTGTAATTTGGATTGAAATTGGTAGAACAATATTATAGAGAGAAGAAATTACATACCTTTAATATCAAAACCTTGCCTTTTCTTGATTAAATTTTAAGCAATTGGAGGATGGAGGAAGTAGTTTATAGGAGAAAAAGGGAGTGTGAGTAATAATGTGAATGAATTAAGGGTAATTGATTTAATTTATAATAGATATGTGAGGTTAGTTATAAGATTTAGGGGGAGAAGTGGGAATAAGTTATTTGTTAATGGGGAGTTATTAAATTTTTTTTATTTTTAAAATTTCTGAAATTTATTTATTTATTTATTTATTATTATTATTATTATTATTATTATTTTAAAAAAAACGGATGTTACAACGGTACCGTGGTGCATGTTATTTGCTGATGACATAGTGCTGGTAGCTGAAACTAAAGAGGTTTCCCATTAACAAATTGAATGAGTGGAGGGAAACTTTAGAAGGTAAAGTGTAACACCCCGTAATTTGTCGGGTTTAAAAAGATAATAATAAAATAAAAGAAATAAGTATTAATAAATTTTATTATTTACATAGATAATTATAAGAAATAAAATAAGTTAAATTTTAACGGTAACGCGTTTTATCGCGTACGTTGTTATCGCGTGCCGTTTCTTTTCTGTTTTAACAATAATATAATAATTACTTAATTAATTAATTAATTTTTAAAAAAATAAAATTAAGGGAAAGGGGAAGGTGGCCGGTTGTGTGGAGCATGGGAGGAGTCTTGTAACTCCTCTCATAATTGTGTATTATGGCACAATTATGATCATTATTTTAATTTCCTATTAATCCTTAAGCATCATTTGAATTCATCACCAGTCACCACTCTAAACCTTCAAGTGAACACAAAAAATTCAGAAAAGTTCTCTTCCTTTGCTCTTTATTTCGGCTCACTTCAAGAAAGAAAAAAAAAATCTTTCTTGATTAATATTCTTTAACAAAGTTTAAATTTGTTATAAGAATTAAGTTTATATTGATATTTAAATAAATCTCTTTTATGATTTGCATTTCTCTAGATAAAATTTCATGGTATAGATCAAGTAATGTAGTTATCTAAGAGTTTATAAATCCTTTAGCAAAATTTGATTTGTTTGAAGGATTGTGTTTATATATATATATATATATATATATATGTCTTGATTTAAAAGGGGTGTATTGGTTTTATGATTCTCTATAAAATTTTAATTTGTTAAGAGAATTAAGTATTTAATTCAATTATCATAATTTATGAAATTTTAAGTTTCTTGAAGGATTTTGTGGATGGGCATGTTTCTTTTATTTGATGACGTACAAGCTTTGTTGATGGGGTTTTTATAGAAAGATTGGTCTTGTTGTTCTATCTTAGTAGTTGTGAATGTGGTCTTGTTAGACTTATGTTGGTCATGAGATTTAAAAGGTTAATAATTTGAATTATATATATATATATATATATATATATATATATATATATATATATATATATATATATATATATAATAAATAAATAAATAAATAAATATATTTTGGGCAGCAGCAGTTTCGGCCTCGGTAATGGTGCCGATCCGGAAACGTTAGTCGTGTTCCGTTGTTGTTTTATGTACCGATGCGTTAAAAACTCGTTAAACGCTTAAAATAATTAAAAATAGTAATTGGATGTTGGAAATTATGAAATTTGGTACCCAAGGTATTTGACGCGTTCCGAACGCATTGGCGAAGTCGGATTTTCCATTTGAGTTTTCTAAATTGTCCGAATTGTCCGTTTAAGTTTCTGGTTAAAATTTACAATTTGGAACTATTGGGAATTGGATGAAAACGTTTAAAATTATCAAGTCTTAGTAATATCTTAGTAGTATGGAGTGGATTAAATGTGTAAACACGTTCTAAACGTGATCGTGTTGTGTGTGTGTTATTTAGGACCTCGATTTATAAGAGGGCGAAATTTCTATCGTGATTAAACATCGTTTGGTTGTGCAGCACTTAAAGGTACACGCTTAGACCATACTGTTTATGTGGTTGTGCAAGTAGTGTTGTTTCATTTCTAATCGAGGCATTATAAATCACATAAGGATTAGACATCTCAAATAATTTGAAAGAAGATAATTGGAAATTGAGAATTTATGTGTTTGTTACCCAAAGGGGTTAACGTTTTGGTTTGTATCATGTTACCCAAAGGGGTTAACATTTTGGTTTGGATTATTACAATTATTGTTCCCATGACAGTTTTGGATCATTACGGTCACCATGGGGGTATGCATAGTTTTACCTCTAACGACCCGAACAGGACGGGGAACGTCTTAGGTCGGTGGTTGCCTTGGGATTAGCTCTCCCAAGTATATTCCTCCAAAAGGATTGGATTTATACTTGAACGACCCGAACAGGACGAGCAACGTTACAAGTTGGAATTATTAATCATGAATGTATTAGAGCCTATGCATGCTAGGATAAACACATTGCTTGTATTCAACCTGGTTGACATTTGTATGAAGTCTCTGACGTGTATTGGATTGTTTCTTTGAAACCTACTGCGTGTTGTCATACGACGACTAGTAGGTTGATTGCAGGTGGGGACTGGAGTGAGTTCTCGACTTAGAACCCGTAATCATCAAGATTATGCTTTTTCCTTTTGTATTAGACTATGAGTAGAAAGAAACTCCGAACTTATGTAACAAAGATAGTGTTGTTTTCTTTTCGCTTTCGCTTATTTTAATTAGTTTATCTAGAGGCCTTTTCGAGTTGTACGTAAGAACTTTCGCTGACTTATTTCTTTCACGTTGGTATTGTTTTCTGTTTTAATTTTATTTCTTTATCGACGGAACGTTGACGATCCTAGAGGAGACTTTCCTCTAAAGTCCAAAGAGTGGACCGGAGTTCGTATTTTCATATGAATTTCCGAGTCACTTAACCCAGGCCGTTACATAAAGGGTTGCGTATTAGTCATACGAAGACCGAGTATTTGCGCTATGACTTTAGTGGGACAGCACCGATAGGTGAACCAGAGGTGTCCATTGATGAAGCAGTTGTTAAAAGTACAACCAAATACAAGTATTTGGGATCGATCATTCAAAGGGATGGGGAGATTGACGGAGACGTAAACCATCGTATACAAGCGGGTTGGCTCAAGTGGCGAGCAGCCACTGCGGTGCTATGTGATAGGAAATTTCCAAGCAAATTAAAAGGAAAATTCTATCGGGCGGCAATCAGACATGCTCTGCTATATGAGACCGAATGTTGGTCTGTAAAGAAGATATTTGAACATAAGATGGAAGTTATAGAAATGCGTATGCTGAGCTGGATGTGTGGGCACACATTGATGGATCGAATTAGGAACCAAGAGTTTAAGGACAAAATAGGGGTAGCCCCTATTTTTGAAAAAATGCGTGAAAATAGATTGAGGTGCTTTGGACATGTGCAGAGAAAGACTTTCGCCGCCCCGGTGAAGAGGGTAGAAAGCATTATAGTAGAACATAAGAGGAGACGGGGAAAACCCAGGAGAACTTGGGATGAACAAATAAGAATTGACTTACATGAGTTAAACCTCTCTGAGGGCCTTACTAGGGATAGGGGTAGTTGGAAGGGTCATATCCATGTTGTAAACTACTGATGTCCTCATAGGTTACCTTTGGGTGTTCTTGCCATCTTGCTTCTCTCATTTCTTTTATTATTAGTTTTGTATTCTTTTCGTTTTCTTCTGTAGTTGGCTCTACTTATTTATTTTATTTATATGCTTTCAATTTATCTTTTACGTGTAGCTACGTCTTATTATCTTTCTCGAGCCGCAGGACTCCTTTGGTCGCGTTTTACTTTATGTGTATGAGTTGCCGCCATCCTTCCCTCCCCAGACCCTGTCCATAGTTTTTCTATGAGTGGGATACACCGGATAGAATGATGATGATGATGAAATAAAGTGTTACAACTATAATAACACACTTCAAAATCAAATTTAATATAAAATTATGTAAAATTATTTTATAAAAGTTTAAACAAAAAAATTTATTGTTTGTCATAAATCTAAAAAATATAATTGACTTGCATAAAAATAATCACAACCTAAACCATATTAAAATTAAGCCTTGCATTTAAGTAACCAATAATATAAATAAAAAAATCCTAATAGAATATTACTCCTCTTTAAACGATCTCAAAATATCCAATACATTAATTAAATAATACACTCATTTCATAAATAAATTTGATAAGATTTTATAAATAAAATAAATACATGATTTTCTAATATATTAGATGATGTGACTTTAAAAGTATAAAATTAATCAATATGGATAATAATATAGTCATCGTTAGAAAGTAATAAAGTTAAAGATATAAATATTAGTCATAATAAAAATGACATCATCATCGAGTTTTTGAGGGAAAATTTTTGTTGAGGTTGTGACACGTAAGCAATATTAATTAGTGATAATAGTAGCAGTATTTTGTTTTAGTAATACTTATAGATAGATTCTATATGAACTATACCAAAGATACATAAGGTTATGAGTTATCCATGGGTAAAAGAAGAAAAAGTGTCAGAAAGTATTTAATAAATTCTTTTTCTAAAGAATACCTAATATAAAAAGTTTAGTCAAAAAATAACTAATAAAATTTTTTCTTTTCTAAAGAGTACTAATAAACGTTTTTCTCCAGTTAACCGTCAAATATAACGGTTATCTGGTCAAAATCGAAAATTCTTCTTCCTCACCTTCAATTTCTTTTCCAATTCAATTTCTTCACTATTTTCTTCCTCTACTTTTTACTGAAAATCAAAATTAGATTGGAAAAGAAATTGAAAATGAGGAAGAAGAATTTTCGATTTTGACCAGTCAATCGTTATATTTGACAGTCAACTGAAGAAAAACGTTAATTGATACACTTTGGAAAAGAAAAAAAAAATTATTAGGTATTTTTTGGCAAAACTTTTTTATTAGATAATTTTATTAGGTATTTTTTGACAATTTTTTCAATTAAAACTACTACAAATTTAGAAAGAAATTGTAATTTGATTTAAGTGAAAAATGATTCAGGCCGGATTCTACGTGAAAGGGTAGGACCGTAGGAGACAATTGGAAAGTGGAGAAGATGTTTATGGTGTAATTAATGAAATATAATACTCCCTCCTATTCGCTCAATTGTCCCATTTGTTTTTTCACACTTGCCGAGGCAATATTTTAACTCTTAATATCTCAAATTATGCTTAATTAAAAATTATAAAAAGTTGATATTAATAATCCTTGTATTGAGACGAATCAAACAAGATCCCATATGACTATGTTTTAACTTATAGATTAAGAGTAAAATACAAATTAAGAGTGATAAGTGAATAGTGCCAAAAAAAAAATGGGACAATTCAGCTGAATAGGAGGTAGTACTTAATATGTATCAAAATACTTGCTATATTTACTTTTTCACGCAATTTAATATACTAATTTAATCTTTAATATCTCTAATTATGTATGATAAAAAATTATAAAAATTTGATATTAATAATCTTTGTAATAAGACGAATCAAACAAGATCTCACTTGACTATGTTTTAACTTATAGATTAAAAATTAATCACAAAAAAAGAGTGATGAATGAATAATGTCATACATTCTAATGTTGCAACTAATATAGAACAGAGAAAGTACAACTAGAAGATGAAGTTTAGCAATAACAATCAAAGAATAAACAAACCAACAACAATTAGAAAATTTGAAAAGAATAAGTAAAATAATATAAAAAAGTCAAAAAAAAAAAGTAACTTTTGAACTTTATTTCCAAAATAAGCACTTTTTGCCCAGTTTAGAGATTCGACACTGTTCGCTGTTAATAACAGCGAACAAAGATGTTTAGTCAAAAAATTCAAGATCTTTATTCGCTGTTATTAACAATGAACAAAGGCTTTGACCATTTTTCACCAATTCTCTTTATTCCCAAAATAGCATCACGTAACTGTTTGCTGTTATTAACAGCGAACAAAGAAAACTTGTCAAAAGTGGTCAAAATATTTGTTCGCTGTTAAAGATCTTAACTTTTTTTACCAAACCTCTTTGATCGCTGTTATTAACAGTAAACAGTGTCGAACTTCTAGACCGGGTAAAAAGTGCTTATTTTGAGAATAAAGTTCAAAAATAACTTATTTTTTGACTTTTTTATATTATTTTACTTTCTTTTCAAATTTTCCAACAATTATTACTAGGTTCACCACTATGATTACATTTTCACTTAGGCTAGAATTTGCATTCATGTATTTAAAGGACAAAGAAACAAAAGTTTGAAGGAATTAGAAGTACATTATTACAATACAGAAGCTTACTGTTTGGTAGAGAGGATTATTCAAAGATCAAAGGGAATTATACTTATGTAATACCCGAAGTATTTATCAAAAAAATAATAAAATAAAATAAAATAAAATAATAATAGAAAATAAATAATTAATAATGTAAAATTCAAAAAAAAATAATAATAATAAATAAATAAATATTAGTTTGTTAAAAAAAATGTTACACGTTTAGAAAAAACAAATAAATATTATAAAAAAAAATCTAAGTTTATACTATACTATTACTCTCAAAATTTAAAACTTCCTTACCCACTTCCTAATATAACTCCCTCATATCCTTCCACCCTTTCCCACTCTTCTTCCTTTCCTAACTATTTTTTTATATCATTAACCATTTTTTTTTTACATCCATCATCAAATTCTAATTCTCATTCATATTATTTTTCAATATTTAGAACAAATTGCAAATAACAATTATACTTCAGACGTTAAGTTCGTAAATGAAGGTTGATAGGAGCGTATATTTGTATTCTAAGGCTGTTTCACAATGTAATTCTCAATGTTCATCTAATTAGAGCTATCCCGTTAGTAACATGTGTTAAGTGATAATTAATGTGTTTAAATGAGAAGTGTGATTTTTTATGACATTATACTTTTTATATTTTATTTTCAAATTATGTTTACTACTTTTGTTAACGGTTTAATTTATAATATTATTTTGATGAAATTTATATTATTATTTTATTTTAATGAGGAATTTAAAATGCGGTTGAATTTGAAAGAGAATTACTTATGATATTAATTGTTATTGTCATCAATAGATGTTAAAATGGTGATTTGACAAATGAGATCTTTAATTGGATATTCTTGAGATATATTTTTATTAGGAAAATTTATAATCATAAAGTAAAACAAATAATGGATGTTTGATTACATGTTTTTGTGCTCGCAACTTATTATTAAAATATATTAAATCACGTAAAGTGTAACACGAGGGAAATGAAGCTCTTATATTTGTTGTGATCCAAGTATAAGGGTAATGAGCATGTTGCCCTGTTTGGTTAGTATAACTGTCGACAGGTTATTATTTTTGATACTTGATACGATGTTTGGTCTTCCTTTGATTTGTTGTGATTCAAGTAGGAGGGGTGTGCACATTAGGGTTACCTGAGACTACTCTACTGGCCTTGATAAATTATTTGGGGTGACGACCTCTTAATGAAGTAGGTACAAGGGTAAAGCTTCGGCCTATTGGTATTCTCGTTCCCTCAAATTAATAATTGGATATATGTGTTTGTCATTATTAACTATCAAATTAATTAATTGGTTTATGTGAATTTATATTGTTTTCACAAATTTCTTTTTAACTCAACTATATATTATTTTCTTAAATTATTTTCAACTTGATTATAATTTATATTTCTTAAATTATTTTCAAACTAAATTGTTTTATGGGATAGAGTTGAAATTACTTAAATTTCCAAATTTTGAGAGATTTTTCCTTGTTTTTCTTGCATTTTTATTTTGCAGGTTATTGATCGCGTGGGGTTGGTGGAGTGAGGTTCACCTAGAAATTAGTTTTTATTAGAGTCATGTCCCAGTTTAAATATCACATTTAGTTGTAAGAATTGTTTAGTTGTTACATTGTATAAAATTAATTTATATATTTATTTAGCC
The DNA here is from genome assembly GCF_026212465.1 of Amaranthus tricolor. Lineage (NCBI taxonomy): Eukaryota > Viridiplantae > Streptophyta > Magnoliopsida > Caryophyllales > Amaranthaceae > Amaranthus > Amaranthus tricolor. The sequence continues at coordinate 21,170,821 of NC_080057.1, read as the reverse complement.
TTACATTTATTTCTTATCAGAAATAAATGTAGCGATAACACTCCCATAATTAGATTTGGTTTATGTTTTTTCTTAAAAATCCTTTTTAAAATTGGACCTGATTATGGGGGTGTTACAGCTTGTACAAGCAAGAAAGCTCAAGAGTATGAGGCATTTGGCAATTGATTGTTGGCTGTTGATTTTTTTTTATTGGCTTGTTTGATCAGCTGAAAATGTTTGTTTTTTTAGCCTGTTTATGAAGATGTTTGGTATATTTAGCTAATGGTTGTTGGTTGTTTATTAGAAAAAAATAGGTCAACAAGACAAAAGCCAATAAAAAACGCTAATTGGAATAGCTTTTTATTTTGGCTTAAAAATCAGCTTTTCAATTGCTTAAAAACCATTTACCAAACAACTTTTTTAACTGTTTGACCAACAAACAAGCCAAAAGCTCACAAAAAACCAACGTCCAAATACTACATATGACTTTTGGCTTAATGTACAAAGGCAATGCAGTGTAGTGTTTATATAGGTAAAAGTAGGGCATTGCACGAAAAACTCAAGAGTACATCAAGTGAAACAGTACAATTGTTCACCATGCTTATTTGAGCGCTCATGTTGCTCGTTTTGAGCATCGGTCAATTTCCTTACATCTTCACATCATCTTTTGCCTATTTTTTCATGCTTCTTTCATTGTTCTTTACCAAACCAAATTTGCACTAAAGGAGTAATGCTTCTACATACTAACTCATCCATGTTTTGATTCCTTAACATAATATGGTCTTCAATGTCATGATGAGATCTTACATAGTCTGAACGTTGTGGACATTTTTGGTGGTCATAATTCGCAAAAAATTAAGATTATAATTTACAAAAAGCTAAACTTTAAGGTTGTAATTCGCAAATATAGTTATTCTTATATATACCATCTAATAACAATGAAGTCCAGTTCAGAACTTCAAAGGAATAAATTATACGAAAAAAAAAATTTCTTGATAAAAAAATAGATTTTTATAAAATTCTTATCCCTATCCTAATCTCCAATTCTACGAATGATGAAGAAACCACTAGATTTCACTCATTTTGCAATTGGGTAAAATGAGAGGGACAATGGAAATATTGTAAGTATTCTTTTTATCCCTACTATTTGTGTCATTTAGAGTTGACACCATCATTAATCACTAGTTCACTACAAGCATAGTTACTAGTACGGATTAAATTAATATATTGATAAGTATCAAATTCCACAACGAGCGGTTAGAAGAAGTCAGAATATTATATGGCTTTATGTATATGAGGGAGTAATAATTAAACACAAATTGTAATGTGAGACATTCTCACAAAGAAATGTGCATCTATACATAATTAAAATACGTACTCCTTCTGTCCTGAATAATTTGCATCAAAAAGAAAAATATTTTTTTTAAGAAAAAGGTGGATAACGGTAATAAATAAAGAGAGAAAATGTCGGTTTGAAATCAAGGTCTTTCCCCGGAGTTTCTTATTGAACTACCTGCTTCCTTCCTTTTTTTTTCCCTCCCAAGATATTGGAGAAAAATATGATCGCTCGATTGAAGTTCTCGTATGATATATAAAACACCAAGATACAGTGTTGTTTCTTGTACGCTGCATTATACCCAAAGGGTTATGCCATTGATAAAGAAGAGTTGATACGTCTTTGGATAGGAGAAAGGCTCATAGACCTGGTTGAATCGCTGCAAGTACAGTATGACATGGGCCATTCCATCTTGAACAAGCTTATCAACTCTTGTTTACATAAACCTTGTCGAGATAAAGGGATCGTAAAGTTGCATTATCTTCTTAGGCGTATGGCACTTTCCATTGCCGGAGAGAACTTTATGTGAACATGGGTGTGCCTTCAAGTTCACTGATCCCGTCAGATACTTCCCTCGGGTTTATGAATCTGTCAACCTTTGTTTTACAAGACAATCAACTTGAGGTAATCCCTGAATCATTTTTTATCAACATGCCTGGCCTTCGTGTTTTGAGTTTATCTCATACTCGTATAATCAAACTTCCCAATTTCATCAGTGATTAGAAGAGCTTCAAGTTCTAGATCTTAATAGTTGTAAAAAATTGAAACAAGTGCCTTGACTAGGAAAGCTTCATAAACTAAGGTTTTTGAACCTCTTGAACACCGCAATTGGGCAGGTTCCTCCCGCCCTTAATTTACTAAAAAAGCTTGCAGAACTCAACCTGTCCGCGATTCCTCAACAAACAAAATTGCCCTTGGGGGTCCTCTCGGCCCTACCCCGACTGAAGAGACTATCATGTCATACGAGCTTAAAGAGTTGAAATCGTTAGAGTCTAAATGCGAAATTTCGGAATGGTTTTGAGTTAAGTGGCTATGTGAAGTCTCAGCATTGGAGCACATTGGATTGCTTCCATTTACAAATCGGCCATCAAATAAATCTAAGAAGACCTCACAGCAGAGCGGTATCCCTTCAAGGCTGTTGTTTGAGCAGTCGAGTAGCAGAACATTTTATGTTATCATTTGACGTTTGTGAGTTATACCTCGATGACTGCAGTGGTTTCCATAGCCTATCTGATATATTAAACCCTACTAATGCTTGCAGTTTTAAACAACGAGTTGAAGCATTTACAAGCTTGAAAGTATGCAAAATCGTAAGATGCCATGATGTTGAAAAACTTCTTGCACCGGGATGGATGCCAAATCTTCGAACCCTTGAATTTTAAGAGGTTGAAAATTGTAATAAATTAAACGAGCTTATCGTAGAGGATGTCGAGGATTATTGTCATAACGAAGGGAAGCATGCTGCTATTGAATTCCCTCGGCTTAAGCAAATAGTTTTGGCTTCATTGCCTTGACTGAATAGCATTTATAAAGGTCGATTAGTTTGTGCTTCAATTCAATCACTTACAGTTACGGATTGTCTGAATCTGAAGCAACTTCCATTCTCAAACACGGATTATGGAGAAATATTAGTTCCTTCTAGTCTTGAATGGATTGTAGGAGAACAGAAATGGTGGGATTCATTAGAATGGGATAACATGAAAGCTAAAGCTTTTCTCCAGCCTTTCTTTAGATCAAAATCTTTCGTCGATGCTGATAGTCAAAGGAGTCTGTCCATGTGAAACTCGTCTGGGTTCAGAACGCTGATAATATCGAAGCATGACTGAGTCAGAACATTGATATTTTGAAGCACGTCTCATTTCAGATCCTGACTACATATCGCTGTGTGAAGATTGGAGTTAGAGTGGCACCCGCTAACCAACATATTACATTACTTCAAATCGGTTCTTATCAGGCTGTGTCTTCACTCGACTCGTAAGTCATGTGTAGCTAAAACATAAGCTGGTGAGAGTACACCACTACAAAAATCAGATCCTTACCAATGTGAAGCTATCTGAGATATCTAGTTCATTTATATGAAGTTAATTATTTGATTGTAATCTTGTATTTTAAGAGACTTAAGATTATGAGAATCTTGCATTAGCCTAGTTGTTGAGAGCTTTTTCTTTCATCCTTATTATAAATTTCGGTTGTGCTTGAAAAACGTTTTGTTGCAACCTTCCTTTTAATATGAAACTCACGTTTTTAATAACACCACCCATTTAGGAAGTCATAAAAATTCCAAAGTGGTATCTTCAATAGAATAGTCCTTCCAACCAAAATCATCAACCTAATATCCGCTCAAAAACAGGGTCTGAGTGAGGAAAGGTGAAGGATAATCCATATCCGTACTCCATTCAAAGAGAGGATTAGAGGAATATGGTCAATTTAACCCCAAAAAGTAAGAGTCCTGTAACCATCCATTATAGTTCCTAATACTATGCCAAAAGAAAATTCTCATGTTGATAATAGTAATAAGTATGAATGATACAACCGAAAACATAATAAGATCTAAAACAATGGTTTTACAGACAGCTCTTATTATTTCCTCATTTCGTAAAAAATAACTTTACAAAAGAATAAGTTTTAGAGAATTTTCAAAATCCAGGCAAAGCAGAGAGGTCCGCAATCCCCTTCGGAAGATCTGCAATTTTGTTAAGTAGCGCAAGCCGATTATTCCTAACCCTTTCATCTTCCTGCAATTTCCATACATATATATGCTGTTAACATTTCATGTATGTACATTTTGATATCGTTGCTAATTGTTCAGAACCGAAACATACCACCATTACAAATACATTATCGAAGAAATCCGCAAGTGGTTGTACTAATTCTGAGGACGCTTCTACAAAGTCGTCGATTTCAATATCTGCTCAACGAGAGGCGGTAAACATTATCATTAAGTAATATCTCCAAAGGTTCTTCGGTCTTAAGATTTTGACATTGTTGTTTTGGTCGGTACGTGGAAGAATGGTGTATGCTCAAAAGCTCATGTATTTGTGTTGAGTGTCGGCATCTAAAAAGTTTGAAATCTCGACTATATTTTTTGGCTTTGAATTTACAAGGAAAGCATGAAACAAGTTACCATGATGAATTCGTTTGCTTACTGACAAGAAAGCATTCCACAAAACTTTCTCTTCCATCATCTCAAAAGCTCCTTCGTTTACCTGATTTACAAATTCGAGCGCAAAAAAATGATTGCTTAGTAAAAAGGCAACTACTTTTACACAAAGATGAATTACTTGACTATCGATCATTTCTATTGGGCGGAAATACACCAAACCTCTAGGTTGACGTCTAAATCCTTTCCTCGAACAATTCTTGTTGGTCGAGAATATGCTTCAATAACCCTCGGAAGGAGATCTTTATAGAACAAAGCCTCCATCTGAAACAACGAGTTCTCATCTTAATAAACGACACTAAGAGGACAAACCTTAAAAACATAATAATTAAAATGAAAACAAGAGGAAAATCGGATATCAGAAAGAACAAACCTTTACAGCTGATTTTGCTGCCAGGCAGGGCCGATTAGCACGCTCTAAGAGGACAGACCGCACAACTTCTGGGTTTATCCCCTTGTCAACCTGCAATCAAGAAGCGCCAAACACACAAGAGCAATTGTGACCCACTCGTACGAAAATTATTGATTAATCAAAGTCCAAATAAATGAATCAATTTGAAACTGTCTGTTGTTATCTTTGCTACAGAGTCGGGATCTTTCATTATATTTTCCTTCGTTAACTTTTTTTCCATCCCAAGTGAAACAATTTGATGCCAACCCCAAATAGGACTGAAAACAATCTGCCATAATAGAAATTTGACAGTAACTATACGCACCAGATATTGCTCCAGTCTCCGTGTTACAAATTGTTGTGCCTGTAAAAAAGGATACAGAACTTAATGCAAATAAGCGAGAACAAAGAATGAGATGACAATTAAAAGGTCATAATCATCGAGCAAATATAATTCAGGAAGTCTTCCAAAATGCACTCGTCGAGAAGATGAAGCAGTAAGATCAAGTGACAACATATCAGCTTCCGTTTTGTAATGCCCCACCTTATAAAGCATAGTTGTTAAAACTAAAAATTGTGAATTGAATAGTAGTATCATATGATTTTATGATTCAAGTATAGCCACAAATAGAGGTGGGCATTCGGTAGAGGTGTTCATTCAGGTCATCGGGCTGATTTCAGGTTAGGTGTTTGGGGTCGGTTTCATATCAGATTTTGTGTCCATATTGTTTTTACATAATTGTAAATCATTTTTAAGTCAGGTCAAATTGGATCTAGTTACAAGGTTGAGTAAGATTTGGGTCATCGGATCTGTTATGAACACCTCTAGCATTCGGCTGCTCGGATCGGATATGATATAGCCAACCGAATCTCGTGCTTACCTAGTCTTTTTCAAGTTGATTCGGTTCAAAATCCAATTCGGTTCAGTTTTACTCCCATTTTCAGGTCCGACAGAACCCCCTCAATCCAAAGTAGCATTTTGATTTCGATAAACAAAATATCATCAAACCTCATCTTGTGTTAATATTTGAACAGGGAAGCTTATGGGCATGCTTGGACAGAGTTCTAAATCGAAAATAGCCATTAAACACCATAACATTAGAGATTAATATTACCATAAAAGAATTTAGCAGCGAGCTCGAGAAAATCTAAACTTACATCATCTAGTGTACTGCTATCAACTTTGAAAGGTTGGACCTCAGCAGCGAGCTCTAGAGAATTTCGCAAGTCTAAATCTTTATTATTTTCTACCAACAGTTGCACCTGCCATACAGAAGAAACAAAATGACTTCGATATAATTGCTAATATCTTATTACTACCAGGGTTTATAATCTTACAAGGCCATATGATATTCTCCGCAGACCAAACGGGTCGTTTGTCGAAGTAGGCTGACAACCTGCCCCAAATAGACCAACAAGGCTGTCCAGTCTGCAACATTAAATAACAGAATGATACAGATTCCAAATTGACAAGAAACTGGAAGTGTTAAAAATAATTAGCTATGCACCTGTCGGCTATTGCAAGAACATTTCCAGCATCTGATTTTGGAAGTATATCTCCTGAATTTCTAGGAAGCGTAATCTCGAATAAAGCATCTGCAATCTGTCGCAAAGTATGAACATTGAAATGAGAAAGTTAAAGGACAAGGAATAGCTTATCAATTTACCAGGCATCCCGTTCATTTTTGAGCCCCAAAGCAAAAGATAAAAAGGGCTCCTAAAAACTTAAGGTGTAATGAATAATATAATACATTTTTATTTTTTATTGTTGATATTTGAACTACTTTATAAAAAAATCACTAATAACTCATACTCCTATTACTTAGCAATAAAAAAGGTAAATTATATCTAAATTTTAATTCAAATTAATATCACTCATATACATGAAGATAAATCTTTTGGGCCTTAAAAAAAATATTTGGAGCCTTGGACGGTAGACCGCTTTGACCTTGTTAATCGACGGCCAAGACAACTGTAACAACAAATATGTAGGCAACCAACCAAAAGCACTTTGATAAACTAATATTTCAAAAACAAAAAAATCTCAAAATTGACAATTTATCAGAAGTACAAGATCTACTTGATCTTCTTGTCTTATGTGAGAGTTGTGTTGGGTTTTGTGACTCGAACCGAGTCTAAGACCGGTTGAAGATGAATGGTTGTCTTAGTAGCTAGAAGACTAGTTGGCTTTTGGTGGGCCAAGATGAGAGACGAGCCGGCTGTTCATTGCTGTTTTAAATGAGTTTTCCAGAAGATAGAGCCGACTCGGCGGCTAGGGGACTTGGAGCACGGCCGACTCGGCGGTAGAAGCTGCCCAAATGACACGTTTTTCCAGAGGGTACAGCCAAGTCGGCGGTCTGGGGGTCAAGGCCAAAAGCCGACTCGACGGCAGTTGCTACACGTATTTTGTGGGTCGTTTGTTGCAGTTACTCTTTATTTTGGCCGGTAATCTTAGTAATTCTTATCCTAATTTCTTTTAGTAAGTGGTATACTATATAAAGCCCTCTTGTTATTAGAATTCGGGTATGTGATGCAAAACACAAAGTGAGAAACTAAGAGAGAAAAGCTTGGAGAGCCATTGTTGTGGTGTCTCGTGTTCATCTTGTAATCTTCCAGTTTATAGTGAAAAGTTTATTCTCGGTGCCGGTGGATATAGCTATCACATTGATAGTGAGCCACGTTAAATTTCTCGGTGTGTTTTTTCTTTGTTTTTTGTTTGAATCTTTATTGCTTTCCGTTATTGTTTTTCCATCCTTGCTTCCGCTGTCGTATAACAATTGGCATCAAGAGCTCAGATTTAATCCTAGGAAGAGTTTTTTGAGGGAAACAATGGTAGGAGATCCTACAATAAGGATTGAGAAATTTAATGGGAAGAATAGCTTTGGGCTATGGAAGATTAAGATGAAGGCGTTATTAAAGCAGTTGCAGATTTGGCGTCCGTTGATCCCGAAGAGTGCGACGTCTACATCGGGATTTGGAGACAGATGGACTGATGAACAGTTAGTAGTGATGGAAGAGAAGACTCATTCTACCATCTTGCTAAGTCTTGATGATCATATCATCAGGGAGGTTGCTGATCAGGAGACGGCCGCAGAATTATGGTTAAAATTAGAGTCATTGTACATGACAAAATCGTTAACCAACAAATTGTTACTGGAAAAACGGTTGTTTAGCCTCAAGATGTAGTCAGGTACGCCATTAAGGGATCATCTAGAATATCTTAATTATGTTTTACTAGATTTGCGTAATTTAGAAGTTAAGATAGATGATGAGGATGCAGCGTTAATATTGCGTGTTTCTCTACCGAATAGTTATGAGAACTTTGTAGAGTCTTTTGTGGTTGGCAAAGACTCGTTGACCCTAGAGGAAGTGAAGGCAGCACTTTATACTAAGGAGTTGCGTCAAAAGGCGACTGGTGATAATGAGAATTATGGCAGTGGGTTAGTTGTTAGGTCGGGTAAAAATTCCAGAAAGAAAAAGAGGTCTAACAACAATAACGGTGCTAGTACAGATGGGTCTAGCAACACTAGGACCATAATATGTTATTACTGTCAGGAACCAAGACATTTTAGGTCTAAACGTCCAAAAATTAAAGAATAAATCTCAGGCCACAGTAGTCGAAAGTAAACAGAATAAGAGCTATGATTCGGAGGAAGATTTAGCATTGTTAGTTGTGTTGAGTCTAGTGATTTGGTTGATAGCTGGATTCTTGATTCTGGTAGTTCGTTCCATATGAGTCCTCATCGGGATTGGTTTGATACTTATGATTCTTGTTTTGGGGCTTCAGTTACGGTTGCTAACAGTACTCTATGTGAAGTAGTAAGTATTGATTCCATGAGACTTCGGACTAGAGATGGGAGAAGGGTTACTTTGACTAAGGTGAGGCATGTTCCTGCATTGGGGAAAAACTTGATATCGCTTGGGACCTTAGATGATTTGGGGCAGGAGGGTGAGTTTAGAAATGGGGAAGTGAATGTCTTTAAGGGTTCGGATTTGATACTTAAGAGTGTCAAGGTGAAATCCCTGTATGTCTTTTAGGGTGTTACGCTGCTTAGTTTCGCTGTTAGTGCTTCTACTTGTCACCAGGAGATGACGGTTTGGGATAGGCATTGTCATATGAGTGAGAGTAGAGGGCTGAAATTGTCCATTGGGAATCGTCTTACATGTGTCAAGGTGGAGATTGTTGGGTTTTGTGACTCGAACCGAGTCTAAGACCGGTTGAAGATGAATGGGTGTCTTAGTAGCTAGAAGCCTAGTCGGCTTTTGGTGGGCCAAGAAGAGAGACGAGCCGGCTGTTCATTGCTGTTTTAATGAGTTTTCCAGAAGATAGAGCCGACTCGGCGGTAGAATCTGCCCAACTGACACGTTTTTCCAGAGGGTACAGCCGAGTCGGCGGTCTGGGGATCAAGGCCAAAAGCCGACTCGACCGCAAATGCTGCACGTTTTTCGTGGGTCGTTTGTTGGTAGTTACTCTTTATTTTGGCCGGTTATCTTTGTAATTCTTAACCTAATTTCTTTTAGTAAGTAGTATACTATATAAAGCCCTCTTGTTATTAGAATTAGGGTATGTGATGCAAAACACAAAGTGAGAAACTAAGAGAGAAAAGCTTGGAGAGCCATTGTTGTGGTGTCTCGTGTTCATCTTGTAATCTTCCAGTTTATAGTGAAAAGTTTATTCTCGGTGTCGGTGGATGTAGCTATCACATTGATAGTGAACCACGTTAAGTTTCTCGGTGTGTTTTTTCTTTGTTGTTTGTTTGAATCTTTATTGCTTTCCGTCATTGTTTTTCGATCCCTGTTTCCACTGTCGCACAAGAAGTTGAAGGATAGTTTAAAAGTTAAATATCCAAAGTAGAAAAAACGAACGAGGATGGAAAACTTAAAAAGCTGCCAATAAGAAGATAGAAAGATAAGCCTTATAGATCAAATTTTAACCTGCTCTGAGTAGCCATCTCTTAAAGCATAATGCCGGGCCATTATTCCTGCTAGAGATGTAAATTCAGTCACCACAGCAGTGGAAAGATCGGACATGGCAAGTGATGCAGCTTCATGTATCGTCTGAAGCAGTTCCGAGTCAAAACCCAAGTACGAGGCTAATTTGGGAACAATAGCCTCAACACGGGTCATTTTATCCAGCATTGTTCCTAGCTTTTCCTATTTACACAAATTCTAAGTATGAGCCATCAAAGCCAGCAGTTGTAAACTCATTTCATCAAAATAAGATCTTTATTCTTGGGAAAGTAGAACATCATGGTATTTAACTCAGAAAAAGTTTCACATTTGAAGAAGCTTACAATGATCCATTTTACAGTTAATTGACAAACTTTGAGAGAAAAAAGCATATCAATATCGTGTTAAAAAAGCACCGGCACACAACAAAAATCGAATAGAAAATGTGATGAAAAATAAATTTAATATTAATCACACAAAAGCTCAGAAACACGAGACTCTACAAGTTATTGATATGTCACAAAAGCTCATATCACACACCATCATCATCATCATCATCATCATCTTACCAAGTGTATCCTGCTCATAGGAAAAAACTATGATCAAGGTCTCGAGAGGGAAGGAAGGTGGCAACTCATACCCATAAAGGAGAGTGCGACCAAACAGTCCCTCGGCTCGAGACAGACCCACAGATCACACACCATTAAGTCAAAAAGAAAACTTTACAATATACGCAGAACAGCAAATGTATTTTGCTAGATCAAGACTTTTATTGTATTATATATAAACAAAACCCTAGATCGGGACGATAAACGACTGCCCTTATGAAGATGTGAGAAATGATCAATATAATACATCAACTTACTTGGAAAAGGATTCCATTAAGTTGCCCTCTAAACTCCGAAAATTTCTTTCTTGTATCTGTCTCATAAAAGAACTTTGCATCTTCATAGCGTGCTCTACAAGAATATGCTTGCTAATTTAGATGACAAGAATTTCATAGAAGAAAATAAAGGTAGCGGAAAATATGCAATGTCTAAGTAATGGAACAATGAACGTAATCACGATTGAGTAATACCAACCTCAAGAAAAGGAAACAATTGTTTTAAAAAACATACACCATAAAGTAGATCATTATCCACTTTCGGATAAATGAGTGATAAAAGAACCCCACAGGCCCACCGCCCACATATGCTTGTTATTCCTATAACCAAATTGACGAAAGAATCCTATATATCCTTGTTATTCCTATTCAACTACATTGGAGGAGAAAACATAAAAAAAAAACCTTCAATCCTCAGGCAAAAACACCAACTTCTGAAGAAATAACACTACAAAACAACCAAGTCAAATATACGTAAATTTAAGAGGAAATTCAAGATGATTCAACCATGCTAACGGAAAGGGTCCATGAAGAGCATGCAAACAGGAAAGCAGATAGATCTTATATGCATGAATTCAAGCAAGCGAGCTTGTAAACACCTTAGAACTGCTTCGTTCCCTTTCCTCACAACACCCACATCAATATCTCCATTTGCCACCTGAAATCAACCCAAGGTAATAATAGATTATTACTGAGATCTATCCTACGTACAAACTCAGCACCAAAGAATACTGGAGTGTACACAAGAATGAGTCTCACCGCAATGAAGTATGGCAACAATCGTCCACTATTATCAGCAATTCCAAAGTATTTCTGATGCTTTTGCATAACCTGGATCATCACATAAAAAAAATATTGGAAAACGACAATGTCCATCTACATGCTCTAAGAATGAAAGCTCCATCTCGTCTCACTCGCCTAAAACTCCTTGTTGGCCATTTTCAAGTTATGTTATATCCTTAAAGTGGAGTGCTAATCATCCTACTACCTGCTCATAATCTTGCACACGGGTGCAAACTGCAGCAGCACTCTATCTACTTATAATTTTGTTTTTTTTCTTGTAGTCTTATATTTTCAAAAAAAAAAAATTATAATTAACCATGGGTTCCATATCCTCAATCAATATGGGTTCCATATCGTCAATCAATTTTTACAACAGTGATGTCAAATCCTTTATTGTCGTTCAAGTTATATAGAAAATTAGAAAGCTACCTCAAATATTTAGAAAATGAGACATTAAGATCTAGGCAAGATAATATCATATGCGAGATACTCTAATAAAAATATTCCAAAAGAGAAACGATAAACAAAATGTATAGCCAACCATTGTTAGAAGATCTTTTGGAAGCATCAGGAAGGACTTGTCGAACTTTCCCAATATTGGGGAAGGTGCTTCAATCAGATTCACAACCTGAATACAGCAAACCAAAGAGAAGAATCTATTTCAATACTCAAATTGAAGCAGACAACACTACAGCACAGCTCGTTGAATACTTAACACCAAAAGTACCTCGTCCAATAATCCACTAGGCATTATTACATGTCCATTGACACTTTCAGCTAAAGCGGTTGCATTCTCTGATATCAATTTTTTACGTTCCTGTAGATAAAAACTATTGTGTCTTAAAAAAACTATCCAGAGTTAAATACATATCATAACTCATGAAAAACAAGATGTATTGTCATAACTCATAATTGTGTAACTTATCAGAGATCCATTTGATTATAAATTACCTCGATGCCAACAGATATGCCAGCCTTCTCCATCACAGCAGCGTAAGATTCTGCACTTTCCACCTGAAAATGTTTCATGTCATGACAGATTACCTTGACAGTTGGTGTTTTGCTAACATCACAATGGAGAAACTAGAAAAACACCCAGGTTTTTGAAATTGAGGATTTCTATCATATAGTAACAATAGGTAATGGGAAAACATAACTGTATGTAAAGCAACCATGTAGCCATTATGAGTGTGAGGATACATACCTTGACAGTAGCAAAAGGTGTATTCCGAAGACCATAAGATAAATTTCCACTACAAAGAAATTGTAAATACATGTTCAATTAAAGAATCAGCAAGCCTTTAGCAGTAATATATATATATATATATATATATATATATATATATACACACATATATATATATATACATATATATATATATATACATATATATATATATATATATACATATATATATACATATATATATATATATACATATATATACATATACATACATATATATATATATATATGCATATATATATATATATACATATATATATATATATATACATATATATATATATATATATATATACATATATATACATATATATATATATATATACATATATATATATATATATATATATATATATATATATATATATATATATATATATATATATATACATACACATATATATATATATATATACATATATATATATACATATATATATATATATATATATATATATATATACATATATATATATATATATATATATACATACATATATATATATATACATATATACATATATATATATACATATACCCATAATTTTTACCCATCATCATTTTACTAAAAGAAATTAGGAAAGAAAAATTCAATCATCTAAAATGTAAAATTTTATAGTTCAAATTTAATTTTTTTTTAAATTCATATTTGAGATTAATATTTGAAATAGTCCAATAAAATCTTAAATCATGAGTTATTGGACTCAAATATAAGATATCAAATAAGAGTTTGTAAGAAACAACAACCTCTTCAAATTAGAATTCAACACAAACAAACTTATAATTATCTGAGACAAACAGTTATCAGACTAGCTCTCTCTCTATTGACTCCTTCACATGCTTGCTTAGAATGAAGTACATGACACATCATGAAAAAATGAAAACAAACAATATAGAAAGAGGATGGTACTAATTATTACAAAACTTTAATTTCAGAATCCACACACAGCATAGAATGCTTGCACACCCGCAATCCATATAAGAAGCTTGTTGCTAAATGAAAATTTTTAATGCATTTTGAATCATGAATATTTTGAAATAGGCCAACCTAAGAGGTCCAATAGGGTATCAAGATGAAAAACGCTGCAACTTTTAAGGAAAAGGGACAAAAAGAGACACCTCTTAAAATGTAGTATAAAGCGAATTTAATTACCTGAAAACCCCAGCAAACGTAAATGGAACAATAGCATCACCATGAAGAGCCATAATCCAACGAATTGGTCTACTGAACAACACCTATCAACAAAGAACGTGAAGATTGTTCAAAGTAGCCATAGAAATTCTACAACAATGAAGAAATAGTGAATATCATTAAAGATAAAATCGTACTATAAGATCTTATTCAAATAAATGTTCTATAATAATGCCTAGCACAAGAAGATGAAGGGAAAATAGAAGTAAGCTAGTAAGAAAAAACATGTGACTAAAGAATTTAGCCATAAACTGGGAAGTGAAGGTGTTAGATGTGGATCTCCACTCTGTATTATTAAAAAAAATCACAACATCACTCTTCAAGTAGCCATAAATATCAAAGAGACATCTCATTTAGCATGTTGACTAAACCAAAGTATAAATGGCGACTGACACAAGAAGTCAAAGGCACTTAGGGAAACATCACTGAACAACTGTTTTACTCGGACAAATTCTCTTATTCGACAAAACAAGTATATTAAGGAGAGATAATATAATTAATAGCAGTAATATTTAGTGCAAGTGTTAAATGCGCAAAATAAAATAATAAATTACTTCATCGCACAAAACAGAGTTGAATTAAAAACGAACCACAAAAGACAAAACAATCATAGAGATCAAAGAAAATGGACAAAATTATTTATTTAACAATTTTGAGGTACTGGAATATGAGAAAACATGCCCAGGTAACAAAATAAAGTACAAAAGAAAACGCATTAAAAGAAGGAAAACAGAAACCTGAGAGTTCCAACGCATTGATTTTGGAAATGACAGCTTGGAAATGGTACTAGGGAGATCCTCAGCTAACACCTAATGGTCAAAAATCTCAGCTTAGTGTCTAAGACATGTGTATTCCTATGCAACGAACACGGAAAAGCATCAGTCTTAATGTAGCAGTTGAACCTCCAAAGCACATCGGGAAGGCTCTATGACACAAGCATATACATATTGGGTCTTTCCTGAACGAGAACAACATGAAGATCAGCACAATTTGGAAAAAGAAGTGAAACAAAAATCATTTGAAATTGTAGCATTTACTATCTTTTGGCCTAAGATGAACAGCAACGATTGTAGCTATACATGGGAGGTGTAGAAAGACCAATCCAGCTCAATTAGCCAGAGCCCAGAGCACAACAGGAAACATCTTTCTTTTAGATTTTTCCTCCTAATGAATTGAGTTAAGGGGGTGCAGATGAGCAGAGGGATGTTGTAAAATACCACCATCCCTTGTATAGTAAATTAGGTGTTTGCCAAAAGAGTCAAGCCTGAGTGCAGCTCTAACTGAACAGCTTCTCAATTTACAATACTGAAACCATCGTCTCTTACCCTTTATGCATTTGAATATCATGCTTCTCACTGTAACAAGATTCTATAAGAAAGGTCCAAATATTACTAATCTGCAAGCAAACATTACCATCTACTTTTTCGTATATGGAGTCGAGAGAAATATTGTATCTACGGCAAAAACCCTCGATAGCCTGTGAAGAAATAAGCCAAGAATTAAAAGGATCAAATAATTTATTTGATAGATACAAGAATCCATATCATATCATACATCATACAATATAATAATTTTACTATAAATTGAAAATTGGCAAACTCTCAAAGGCCTTACAAAAGACCGGTTTTCATTGGTAGTAATTTGCAAAAATATTCATAAATTAGGTAACTTTAAAAATTGATACAAAAAAGTCATAAATCTGTAATAATAAAGTATCATAATTTCTTTAAACTCTTCAAATATGCTAATAAAATCTTATAAAATATTTTTTCATATGAATATCCTAAGAAATATTATAATATCTTTAAAACCGTAAAAAAAAAAATCAATGTTTTTTACTTTTTTCATAATTTATTCGAAGATATAAGTAATCATGAAAATTATTATTGTTGTCATTAACCCAAAAATATTAATTAATTATGATTTTTAACAAATTTGCATATATTTTATGCACTGCTTAGTAGTTAGTCATCTTGGCGATCAGGTTATACAAACGATTATACGTATATATGTATCATACACTGGTTATAAGGTTTTATTCCAAGGATTATACTCACACCTTCAGATAGCTCAAAAATCCCTTTTGCTTTTCAAAGAAAGCAATTTTTGTGTTTTGTGATAGAAGAGTCAAAGACAATCATTATTCTGTGTTGCGTACTTGCATGGTTCCAACCTAAATCTTTATTCGGTCTATTTTATGTCGTAGTTTCTAGAATGAATAGCAAAATAGTTTGAAAATATGCATGTGACAAGGATAATAAATTATGCCATCGAGTTGGGAATTGTTGTATTCAAAAAAGGTTTTCAAAACCTCTACATTATATTTTCAATATAAAGAACTTAATTATTTATTTTAGTTTATTAATTTTTAAATTATATACATCAGTTATATTGTTATAAACAATTTATAATGATACTACATTTTTATGGAAATATTATAATTTACATCTACATGTAATATCATACTAATAATCTTCGTGTATTGCACGGGTTCATGTACTAGTATCCCTATTTAAAGATCAAAAGTAAAATTTAAAAAAAAATATATCATAGCTCGACAAAAATCATATTAGGAGAACCTGGTTGACCATGCAAAGCTAAGAAAGAACATGTTGCTTGAAATGAGGAAAAAACATTAAATAATAATGAAGCAATAACAATGTGTCATGTGTATTTTATTAAGCAGATGAAGCAGCTTTTTTTGCAGAAAGTAGAACAAGTGATAACAAAGGTGATGTCAATTGGGCTCAGTTTGAGGAATCCAAAAAGCATCCCTTGATATTTTTCACAATTTCCTGATTAGGTTGTCCTCAAAGAAAACTCACATTTGTATTTAGATGAACTATTTCCTCGCTTCATCACATCAACTTTTTGTTTGATTACAAGACTTCCAAAATCAGCAACTATTCTATATACTTTGTGCAAATCCAAAATTGATAAAATAGCTACTAAAATATAAACTATGTGATTATGAGGTACCTTGGTTGGATTTCCTTGGTCATCAAACGCCTTGGATACAGGGGGCCCTCGAACCTCAATCTCAGTCTCAACTTGGTTCGCACATAAACCATCAATGCAAACCTGCCAAAGCAATAAAATAAGACTTAATATTCAATTTTCTAATTAAAAAAATATTCCTTAACTTGGATTTTCTTCTTAACATTGACCACAATTTTTAATTGATGAGGAGGATGATCTGAATGAGAAAAATATGCATGAAGAAAAGTGTGAAATAAAGTGCAAAACACCAAGAAAAAATTAATATTCTGCATTATATAAGATTAAATATATGATAAAAGCACAAATTGCTTAATCATTAGGGTTCGGTATACCTAATGTTCATTCATCTTTACTAGAAGTATATGAAACATATAGGACTCCAAAATAATTGACATCTTTGAGTACTTAAAAACTAATGTCCATATAGGAGTCTTCTCATGAAATAAAAATCAAAATCGGCTATTGTGATAAAGAATCAAGAATACTTCATCATCATCATCATCATACCTAGTGTATCTCGCTCAGTGTCGCATGATTCATTAATCTTCTCGTAAATCGCGAATCGCAAAAAGCGAATTACGATTGGTTTTGGGTTATTTTTGGACCATTTTGAGCGAATTGTGAATTTAAAAAACGAATTAACTGGCGAATTATATATAACACAGATCCCACTCATAGGAGAATCCTCGCTCTATGAAAATTGACATAAAATAGGTTTGGACTTTGCTGACTCAAAATGTGAAAGTATTCAAGGAAAGATAAGACATCAGGTTAAGACATACCACCAATCTCCGAGGCGTACCAAATGCTTGCACTTCTAGATGACTCAATCTTTGCTTTGCCAGCAATTGAACAATGAGATCTTTCAGCTGGAGAGAGCATAACATTGTAAATCAGGGCACTTCTGTAAAGAGACAGAGGCATACAAGACCACTATGAAATGCAATTATAACCGATATCAGTGTAGATAAAGGAGTGCACATCTGCACATAGCATAGAAATCTAGCACGAGCAAACCCAGCAGATAACCTCTTTTGCTTCCTAGCAGCATGTGTGTACTCTTTGTTTTTGTTCAACAAAAGAATGAAATTTACACGGTAACATTTGGCTCATATTACTCCTTAACAGCAATGGTGCAACTTTTGCAAGGTAAAGTACAGAGAAAATATCGCAAAGATGAAAACTCGGGATGTAATGAACATAGCTCTTTTCTCAGGAAGCAATAACCTAATTAAGAAAGTAAGCAACCTGCTCAGTTGCATAAGCTACATCATGTGACGGCAATTCTTCTGTTCCAATTTCAAGAATAAACATTCTTGGCTCGACAGACACCTGAAAAGGGTACAAGAATTAATCTACAATCATTTACAAGCAGTATAGTCTAGCCTTGTAATAGCATATGCCACCTAAAAAACTGCATGTAAAAACTAAAAATAAAAGCAGGAAATAGACTTTTGATCATTCAAGCTAGTCGGAGTCTCGGAGAGAGAGCAGGAGGCAAGATCTCGCTTCTGCTCAAAAGGTACACCAAATAAAAAAGCAGCAGAATGATGATGTAAGCATGACTTCAGAAATGTTATTTTACTTGACACAACAATGCCAAAGCTTTAATTAATCCACACAATATGAGATCGGCTACATGGTTTCATTTGACATCAGATAGAACATTATAAATTCTGGCCATATGTGAAGTCCATCGCACAGAGATTTTTGACCGTATACTTAACTAGAATCAGGTATAAACAACACTACAACAACTATTAGTGATGTAACCAAATGAATTGATCCTGAATTAGTATGAGGTTAATTCCAGCCACTAGCAGATAATTACTTTTACTTTGTTCAGCAGCGTTGTGATCAACTAATAACATGGAATAGCTACCAAAGAAGAAGGTTGCAACTAGAGAACATAAAAGCAGTCGGTGAGACAGATTTCAAGACATTTGCACTAGAAAACCAACCTTTTCTAACGCAGCCTTCAGGACCTCTCTTGAGCAAGTTAGAGGACCAAGCTCCGTAACAACACCTAAAGGATGACCAAGAGACTCCCTTGTCTTCAGCCACAATTGAGCACATTGACGAGCTAAACTGATTGACAATAATTTTCAAATTGTAATAACCAAAGATATAATCATGTGAAGGACAATAGTGCGCGAAACTAATAAATCATGGTGGAACGAAAAAAAAACACCCACCCAAAAAAATAAGAAGAGAGACTTATAACCCTCTACTGGCTGTTATACTTTATCTTATATAGCACCAAAACAATTAATACAGTGTGCAAAAAGTCAACACAAAGAGAACTAAATACTAAAACTAAATATATACTTAATTTGAGAGCACAACAATTAAATAAAGCATCGTAGAAAAAACAATGGGACAAAGATATGCAACAATTATAGACGATTTGATCAAAAAAGGGATCCAGTTACCTTTAATGTGTTTAAAAATCAAACTTTCCATTACTCCAATGTCAATAAGTGCCTCCCATCTTTGGGGGGGGAGGGGGGGAGGGGGGGGGCGGGGGTGAGGGGTCGGGTGTACACAACCTTACCCTTGTTGGTTTGTAAGCAACCTTAACCTTTTTGGTGATGACAAAGAGGCTGTTTTCGATTGACCCGTATTAGCAAACATCTAACTTCACATAAATAAGAAGTACACAATTTATGCTCCATTATAATCAAAAACCAAAGAACTACAAATCTTAGGCCCATCAATATAAAAAGCATATTCTCATGTCCTTAAACTAAAAAGAAAAACCAGCCCACATATGAAGGGGGGTATATGTTCAACAATGATTATTGTTGCTTTTCTTTATTTTTAGGGCATATAGGATGGAAGAACGTGAATAACCCACCAATGTAAAACTAAAGACATCAAAAACAAGAGTCGAGATAACTTCCCAAGCAACTCTACTAAAAAGATTATTCCTAACTAAGCATAGAGCAAAACTCACATCCCTTTCCAGAACAGACCAAGAAAACAAACAAACAAACAAACAAACAAACAAACAAATAAATAAATAAATAAATATATATATATATATATATATATATATATATATATATATAAATAGATAAATAAATAATAGTAACAGTTATTATTATTATTAGTAGTAGTAATAGTAGTGTTAGTATTGTTATTATTATTATGATAATAATTACTATTATTATTATCATTATTATTTAGCAATACCGAACTTGCCAGGAGAAAATATTGAGTACTGGCATGGATGTGAAAGACGTTGAAACTCAAAACCGTATGAAATAATAAGGCACAAAAACTACAGAATGATGATGAGAAAACATTACTCACCTACGCATTCGACCAAAATAACGAGCACGTTCAGTTACACCAACAAAGCCTCTAGAATCTAAGATATTGAAAGCATGAGACGTCTTCAGAAGCTGATCATACCTAGCACATTTTACAGGTATGTTAATTTGGCTGATGCCTGATAGTATTCGCTATCAAGAATTACGTAATAGCTATTCGTAGTTAAGGTTATGGGATATACGCAGGAATGGGCAGTCCCAACTTAAGCAAATGTCGAGCCTCCTCCTCAAAAAGATCAAAATGCTTCTGGATTTGATCAACAGTGGCATGCTCCAGATAATACGCACTCATTTCCTTCCTGCAAAAATGAACATGCAAAATCCATACTCAAAGCAATAGCACAAATCAAAACATCCAAGATGCATAACATAAAAAGACTACAATAATGCAGTGAAGTGTATAATTCATTATATACATAACAACGAAAAATGTGGAGGAAACAGGAAAGCACTAAAATCAGGCAAGAAAAATTATCCCTAATTTGCAAAAACCCCTGCAAACTGCAATCTGTAGCGTCTGATATCGTAGGTGTAAAGTGGTATTCTTGTAGACTAATTTAACAAAATAAGGTAGCAAATGCCATTTTCATACCCATTTATGGATACAGTAGATAAGGCAACAAGTGATAAGCTCACTCACAGGTTCAGTATCTCTCTATGACCAATCATTGATGCATTTGTTACAGCATAAAAGGTAGCCTCGATTTGAATGTGGTAGGGAGAAAGAAGAGATAAAGCTTAGACGATTAGTTGCATAAATGGACTTGAACCCAAAAAGGAGGAAATGTATGGTGGAGATCTAATGTTGTAGAATCTTAGAGCTCCTAGTAGCACACTGTCATCACTTATATATCCTAAGCATAAGATTCTTCCTTCCAAGTAGATGCACAAGGGCCCATCGATTTAGATGAACCCCTTGGAAAATCTTTTATGAAAACTTAGTATATACATAGGAGAACTTTGTTTTTTGAGATGCACTGTTTCACCAATAAAGGTCTCACATTAAATGGAAAATGTCGCCAAACAAAACAAATGGTGGAATGGCATAATTAACAAGACAAAACTAAAGTCACGAACTCAAAGTTTCATGAACCCAACTACGATTTAAATGTATCCTCCACGTCACTGTCATATAATGCACCAATAAAGGCTTACAATTGTAGCATCACTCCCATTCACAGATATAGCCTAGCTATCTCGTGGTAGGCAACATACATCAAAGCCTCCAGAGTCGAAAACTCCAACACAACGGGTGTTGTGAGTTGTGACCAGGAAAATAAAAGCAATAGGAGTTATAATAGAAACCGAAACCAACCTGAGCAACAATATATGCAACTAGTAATATAAAATGGCATGATAAGATGAGCACAAGATAAGTAACTAGAAACCTTGTTATATATGTCTCCCACTACTCCTCAATAAGTGCCTTTTTCATCAGTGATAAGAAGTTTGAACACCAAAAATGACAAGTGATGTTGCATTGGTATTTCCAATTGGACAAAAAATAGCTATGTTTATACATAAAAGTACTCATGTTGGAGCAACATGAATGTTCGACAGGGATACTCAAAGTAAAGAATACCCAACCATTGATAATATACATGACAAACAGATCAAAAGGTGAGAAATTAAACAGAATAAATTGGAGTTATTTACTCATTCTCTGCAAACAATTCTCCATATGTGATCCCATCAGCATATTGGATTTTTTTAAAATGATCAACTCCCTGCAGTAATGGACAAGCTTAAGCAGAAATATTGGTGAAATGGTGATGTGAAATGAATAACAGATCAACAATGACCTGAAGCAACATGAGAATACGCTCAAGACCATAAGTGATTTCAACAGAAACTGGCATCAACTGAAGACCTCCAGCCTGAAAAAAGAAAAAACAAACATTATCATAAAAATTTAAATTTGAAGATACGAATGTATTAGGAAACATACGAAGCCACAGGTGGCAGGACCCACAGCCAAACATATATGTGTGCATGAAACTTTTTTAAGTATGGATGTTTAACGCAAGTATAAATACGTATGCATACATAAAAAGATGTATACAACATGTAGACCACTCAAGTTTCAAAACAAATGAGTGCATTTGTGATGATAAACAACTTTAAAAAACAAAGTAGGACAGAATTATAACCTGCTGGAAGTAGGTGAATTGAGTGACTTCCATTCCATCCATCCAAACTTCCCAACCCAATCCCCATGCACCAAGAACCTAGAAAGCAAAGCCAAAAGTTTTTAAGAAAACAATGAGAAGCGTTAAGAGGCATTCCTGAAAAGAACGCCATGATTCAACCAATAAACATAAGTAAGAACTGCGTAATAAGGATATGCCATTGATTTCTTAAGAGCTCCTTTAACAGTTATGACCCGTGTACCGTTTTTCCTACCAAAAAAAGAGTCGGAGAAGATTACCGGACTTTCCCAGTTGTCCTCAACAAAACGTATATCATGATCATTGACATCAACACCTGAAATAGTGAAATATATGTGCGAGAGGATTACTAGGAGTAAGGTGGTGCAATGGAAATTACAGCAGCATTGGACACAAAAAAAAATCGATAAAGAATAAGATTTATTAAAAACTATAAGAGGGTACAAGAAGAGGGATGAGGCATCTATGAAGATCAGAAAAATTTCAATAAGAAATTCCGATCACTCCTTTAAAGATCTCCTAATGAATATTCCAATAAGAAACCATTATAGCCTTTGACTAAAGCAAGGCTAGGAACTTGACTCACTTGCAAACTACATCTAACGAAAGAAATTCATCCTTAAAAGTTCTTCTATTTCTCTCTATACAAATGGCCCGGAGAATGGAAAAGATGCAACATCTCCAAAACTGGCTAAGGTGGCTCGTAGATCCAAAACCAAAATATCTCATTTGAAGAAAGGCTCCAATTGTTGAAGGTTCAGTCTAGTCCCCTCCAACGACGCTAAATAATTTGCACCAAATATCCCTAGCAAATATACAGTATAAAAACAAGTAATCAATATATTCCAAGTTGTAATACACAATGCATAACGGTGGATTAATATATGATTGAGGGATTTTTTTAGAAGATGTGTCGAGTTTTCCCAAAACCACAAGCTACAAGAAAGCTCTAACATTAAAGGAACCTCAGCTTTTCAAATCAAATTGGCTAAAGGAAATGTGGTGAATTATGGGGAACGGACATAAAACAGAATAGAAAGAAATGCATGAGAAAATTGAAGAATCAAGAAAATCTTATAACAGTTTGAGGAGGGATGAAAGTTTTCAAGAATGGAACTCGCAATCTTTTTCAAGAGGGCCCTGTCTAAAGGAGAAAGACCAAGAAAATGGCATGTATCCTCGAAGACATAAAAAAAGACAACACGAGCATTATGGCTAGTGGACAAGTTGTACAGCCAAGGGAAGAGGATTCTATGATGAGTTGCCCAAATACTCAAAATCTGGTCCCCAATACCAATTTTAAGGCTAGTGTAAGGTAAACATTTTGAGGATACATGAGAGATTTCCTTCCAAAGATTCTATAAGCAGGAGCTAACAAGGAACAACCAACGAGGCAACAAGTAACTCTCAGACCCCATTGTCTTTGCTTCTGTGTTTCAATATTAGCTTTATAATTCAGCTATAAATTGGTTTAATCTCGTAAAAAACTTACAAGGAAAGAAGGGTGAAGAAGGGGAAGATCACATTTGGCAACTTCGTAAAGCATTCAAAAGAGAAACCAGATAAGTTCCAGCTAATTTTTGGACAGGGTAACAGGCACTCAACAAAAGCTTTAAGTTAATACAGTACAAGAGACACATATAAAGTCCAGTAAAGCTAAAAGAAAGCCATAGTGGTTATGCTTCTCAATGATATCAATGACTACCAGCTGATGCCACCTTTCCTTCAAATAACACCAAAGTCGAAACAGTTATGAACCAAAACAAATACATCAGTTGAAGAAAGATATAATAAGACATGAATGCAACCAAAAATAAACCTGCAAGACTACATTGACTCAGACATGCAAAAAGGCACAGTAAGATAAAGATCAACAACATAAAGAGAAACAAAGAAAGAATTTGATACCTAAAGCAGATAAGCTCCGGATGAAAAGATCTTGGGAATTCCCAGGATCTGGCTTCAAAATAACCTGAGATCGTACCCCAAACATGAAAACGTGACTTAAGCACCACAGGACAAAACAGAAAAGCTCATGAAACCTTCTGTTTTTCTTATGGATACATTAATAGCAGCATTACCTGAAATTGTGTGTGGCGCTGAAGACGGTTTGGATTTTCTCCATAGCGACTATCATCAGGTCGAATGCTAGGTTCTACATAACTTTAAAGAAACTCATGTCAATATGCTAGGGCAACCTACAGGACAGATAATGGTCAATAAAAATCATTTGAAAGCAGACATAGATGCAACTCTAAGAGTAAATGCCATGTCAAAGATGCAAGAATAACCCTAAGTTATAAAAGACACAATGAAGGGGTACACCAAGGCACCCAATGTCCCTAAAGCCTTGACGCAAAACAAAGGCGTGGCTTTTAGTAGGCAATGGGAACTTTTTTAAGGATTTAAGTTAAATTTTTGGGGCGGGGATTTCTTAATGAAATATATAACAATAAAAAAGTTACCTAATTAAAAATTAAATGCTCTCTTTTAAAAATCCAAGTTAATCGATTACTACTTTTTTATAAGAAACATATTCAATTTGATTATCATTTTTAATATAAAGGAAAGGGAAAAAGAGATACAAAACAAGTAAAAAAATCTTAAGGTTCACGTCCCCAGTGCCCACTCCACTAGTAAGAGAATAGGGCAAGTGGGACAACAACAGTGAGAAACATCTAATTTAATTAATGAAAAAAGGAACAAGATAGAGGGGAAGAGGAGATATAGGTGAATGAAGAAAGACAATAAAAGAAAGATTGACATGCACCTGCCCATATATTGAACCGAAACGTGGTGATCTATAATCAAACTGAGTCCCAGTTGGTAGTTATTAGTGACTCGACATATGTCCAATTACTTTTGGTCCATAATCATCATGCACCCGACCCAAGTATGACCCAAACCGAGAATTTAGTTAAAAATACCCAACGTGCCCCTAACCATTTATTAAAACCTAACCAGACGTTATCGCTGTAGGTATCTGATATAGTTTAACTCAAAGTGAACTAAGACCGCAATCGACCCACTGGACCCTAAATCCTTGGTTTTAGAAAGTGTCTAAGGCGCGTCAAGGTGCGAGGCGCTAGCAAGTGATCAGAAAAAGGGATCAAGTACGCAGGATGAAGCAAGAAACAAGTAGTGTGCGCCTCTGCCATCTCTGCTGCACTTGATGTGCACCGCACTTTTCATGCTTTTTGTATGTTGTTTTTATTCTCACTTTTTAATTATATTCCTGAATTTTGGAAAAAGAAGCGGGATAGAGAAATAGCAGTGCCCTAACATCTAACATGTTTACAAAGAGAGAGAACAAATAAGGCCTTATTTCTGTTAGTTCTTCCTCCAAAGAGAGAACTGCAGCAACTTCCCATAATTCACTTGTGAACACGATGAGAAAGTTCAAAAATAAAGGAAATTTACACAGATGACAGACCTATGGTTACAAGATTTGCTACATCCTTCATCACTCTTGTAAAATTACATAAACAAAAGGCAAATTTAAGATGGTTACTTCTCAAGAGTGGAATCAATTCAAGGGGCCAAAGCTTGTTCAGGGGAAAAAGATAGCATCCAAATTATCTTATTTAATTTGACATTGGAGCAAGTTTGTAGAACTTTCGTTGCTCAATACCAAGTTATTTTACTTAAACTTTAAAAATGAGAAATAATGTGGGTCCTTACTACAGAAGTGATAAAGGGAAAAACATACCAAGTGGCTCCGCTCCACAATTATTTCCTAAGAATGTTTATGAGGAGGATAATGAGGATGAAGAGGATATTGGTGGAGATGAAGACTATACAGGAGATGGTGAAGATGAATGAGGACGAAGATTGTGATTTTGAGCATTAGTGTTGGTGTAATTTTGTGTCACGAATCATTACATGCTCCAAGAACCATTTTTGCTTTCTTTACCTTCCTCTTTGCTTTAAATTTTGTTTCTTTTTTTTCAGAACTATGCTTTCTTATGACATTTTGTGCTGAACTAGTGTTACTTTCCTCCAATGATAATGAGTATTTTGAAGCTTTTAAGATATAATAAAATATATGTCATGTTATTTATTTTTAAGCTTTTTAGCCAAAAGATGCGTACAAAAAGTTTGTGCCTTCACCATGTGCTTTGTGCCTAGGCTCAAGGACCTTTTGCGCATTGGTGCGCTTTGCGCTTTTGAAAAATAAGGTTTGCAAAAAAACCAAACTACATTAGCAAATGCAACTTCCATGACAAAGCATAATTTCACAAAACTCTTAGCACCGAGAGATGAATAAAGGAAGTAACATAAATAATGAATGATGGAAAAATAGCTTATATGAAAATTAATTAAATAAAAATGGATATAGCTCCTACACTAAAAAATAAAGAAAATAAGGATCAACATCAGCTTTTGCAAATTTTGTCAGATGATACTTACGCGACATTCCATGGTTCTGGCCCTAGGACCCTGAGATATGTAAGGGGATTCATAGTACCAGCCCCAACCTGGAAAACTCAAGGAGCCAAAAGGTTGTAAGGGAACCAAACAACTAATCAGCAAGCAAAGTAGAAGCGGAAACTAGCATTAGTAATCTCGTTCTAATGGGAAATTGGATCCTCACTGCAGCAGCATGGCATTCAAAACCATACATGAAGCTATGAACTACATAAACATGAAAATTCAGAGATGGCCAGCCATCATAAAGACACAGAGATAAGTTACAAACACTAGTCTCTAAGTTTCGACTTAATACAGGTAAAGACTGAAGGGAGAGCAAGCCATCATCCGAATCATATTATAGATTCAAAACCGCACAATCTTCTTAGAGTTATGTCAGCCTCTATACTACAACAAATAAGAGAAATCATAGCAAAAAGCATTCATTACTTTCATCTGGTTTGTGGGTGGATTGAAGTCTCATCCATAAAAAGGAGATCAGAAACCACTAAATGATAGTGATCAAGTGTTGCATGGTCAACAGACTGATGGAAAAGTCCACTAAAAAAACAATCAAGAAAGTGAATCTACCTAACATAGCTAGCACTGGTTCTCATTTAACAGAACATAAAACCAAGGACTGGAAATGCAAAACAAGAACCACTTCCAACATTTTTTGAAGAACCCCATCTTATTAAGTGCAAATTGAATAAATATCTTTGATACATAGTGAACGCCTTTTGTTATAGACTGGACAGTCGAAGGCAGTACTTATTGGCAATGGAAGACTTGCTAAGTTGCAGAGGTGATGATCTACGCAATATAACAGTAGGTTTCTATTCTGGAATGTATAGATGTAAGTAAAAGCAATTGAGATAGTAGCAACTAGCAAGTACAAAGGATTGATCATATAATGTAATAGGAGAATTGATCTGTAAAAGCTGCTCAAGGCTCCCAAATGTGTAAGCACACCGAATATTAGATGCTTGATTTTATTCCTTCCCTCCTAATTCCTTATACATAAATTTAAAGAAGTTGTTTATCACAATTTTAAACTTTTAAAATAAATAATTATGACCACAGACTAAGTACTTTTTCATATTATAGTTTATTTGTCGGATTGTATAATCTATGATCAATTTGATTCTACCTCAGATTTATTCCAAGTTTGTCAGCACAACAAATCTCACTCAATCTATGACAGCATCACATACACCACAATCATAGATGTAAATTATAATACACATCAAAGAACTCGTACAAGACAAGATCATAAATACAAATACATATTCATATAAATATACAACTACACGCACACATACTAACCTACAAGCACAAGAATGATAGCAAAAGCAACGAGATTATAGAGTCGTTTCTTTTTGAAACACTTTGGAAGAAGCATCTTTATCAAGGAATATAAAGTCATATAGGTGATGCCAAAAAGAAATTAAGTATTAACATATATTTGTCCTTTTGGGATATAATTTGGAAGAAAAAATACATTTGAATCAAGTAATAAAAGTCATCATAAGGAATAGGCACATGCCAATCTTCTACCAAAATGAGAGGGACCCAAATTTGAAAGACACTAAACAAAATGATGCAAACTGAGAGGTAATTTTATTTGTATAGAAACTAAGATAATCACCTCGGTGTTGCTACATTGCATAACTGCACATCCAACAGAAGCCCAATATTCCTGTATCATACAAAGTAAGAAATGAGATGATCACCTATCATGACTGGATTTCAACAACATGAATGCCAAAACCTAATCTTAACATATGGGTCAGCAATATGAACCAAAACAAGTCAACATAAGAGATTATCGTAAGTAATGATTATACTTCGTTTTGTGGTCGTATCTAATACTATCTAGTATCTACAACTAAGAGAAATCAATTCCAATGATTAAAAGTTAAATGTCAAAAAACTATTCAAGAAGGGTAACGAACTCACGAATTATCACGATGGTAGTGACCTCTACACAAGGCCAAGCACTCAAATGATAAAAAAAAAAAAAAGAATAAAAATTGCACATGTTTCGGAAGTGAGGAATGATGATATTCTTAAAAAGCATCAATTATAGGAAGAGACAAGTTTCAGGAGCATACATGCAAAACTTTAACAGAGTTTTTTGCCCTCTCAGTCAACTTCTAGTATAGATTTAAAACATATTATTTGAAAATCAAGGCTCCATTAGATTTTTGTACATCATAGTTTTTCCTTTCAGCCATGCTCGAAACTTGTTATACATCAGTTCTTACTAAATTCCCACCATTCATAATTTAGGTGGTTAATTGAGTTTTGGGTCTTAATAAATTTAGAACCATACTACTACAATAAGAAAAATCTATTTTGCAGAGGTAGTTATAACCTACACAGAGTACAAGGAAAGACAGTGGAATCATTGATCACCGTTGTTAGCGATGAATGGAAAGAACCAAAGAGAGACCATCTATTAACTTTATGGGCTATTCATCGAAGTGATACTATTTCAAAAAAGTTTATGTTACTTGTTTCAGGTTAGGTTACAAATAACCTTTCATTGCCGGCTTGATGAAGTTTGTAATAGAAAATATTGTCAAAGTCATAACAGATAATGCTGAAAATAGTAAGGGTATTCGAAAATCATTGAGGGAATGTATCTGTTGTATTTCTTGTATCATTGAAATGAGCTTATGCTAAAAAAATGTGGACTTACACAGTGAAACTTATGGGGAATGGTATTCGATTTCAAGGTTCAAGGCAGTGCAAATTCAATAGTGTTTCATATGAAACCACAATATGAGATCAAAAAATTTCGATAAATTCGTTTCTTCGAAGTTACATGTAATTCTTGGCAATCAAAATTATTCTTACGAATTATCTGGAAGTCATGATTGCATCGACGAATGGGCATCATTTGGAGAGGATGATACAAGAAAAAGTTAGATGAGAAGTTGGTTACGCAGGCTCGGTCTGATACTGAGTAAGTTAGCTACATTTTCAAGTTAACTGCTCCGAAATAACTTAGTATGCTACAGTGAATCAAACACTGTCCCTAACAAACACAGACATCATATAGTTTCTCCATGTAATCTTAATTGCCATTGTAAATTCATATTGATCCATCCAATCTTAATTGCCATTGTAAATTCATATTGATCAAGGACTTAAAACAAAACAATACCCAAACAATTTCATCAAGAACAATACTTTTACCAAACCAAATTGCATACAATCGGTCGATAACCATAAACCCAAGCTACAAAATTGCACCAAATCATGAAAAGGTACAATCCCCTCATAGAAAATCAGCTAATTTGCTCCAAAAACAAACCATTCTGATTAGCATTATGCATAAACATACAAAACCATAAAACATAGAGCAAACCTGAAGTCTTTGAATAGCTTGTTGAAAAGTGGGTACAGAAGAAGTAGAAGGGACTGAACTGGAGTCACCATTGTCAGAAATACTCTGTTGCAAAGTGGAAGCGCCAGGACTTGAAGACGCAAAAAAGCGTCGTTGAAGTGGTTTAAAACAAAAATGGTGAGTTGGGCAAAATATAAAGGAAGAAAATTTATGGGGATTGTAATTATGGGGTTTAAGAACAGAAATGACTAATGGAAGATTGAGTACCCCCATTTTACTAATAATGGAAATTTACAAAAAAAGAAGAGAATTTATGAAAATGATGTAATTGGGTTTTATTTGAGTAGCTCTGTTATTGAGGTATGTTCATCTCCATGATCATTATAATTCAAAGTTTTGGTCTTTAAGGTTGTTGATGGAGAAGGGATGTATGTTTGGATAGTGGGTTTTGGGTTTTAGGGATGAACAAGAAAGTGAGATAACGAGGGAGAGGTGAATAAAGGTGCACTATGGTTTGGAATAGATGGGGTTACTACTCACTAGTCACTAGTGCAAAAGAAAATATAAACTGTGATACACGGACAAGCCACTGAATCTGCGTGTCGCGTGTCGGACACGGACACGCGATGGACATGCGAAAATCCGTGTCCGACACGCCAAATGAAGTGTCCAATATTTTAATATTTTTTTGAACACGCGGACACGGCAAGAGTCAAGGACACGTTTTTTTTAAAAAATAAATAAATAAATAAAAATAAAAAATTAAAATCTGAACTTCTGAACTTTAGCATGTAGTAGTGGGGTAGGCGGGCCGGACTTTTTGGAAACCCAAGGGCTATTTCGAGTAGGTTTACGGGGTTTTTGGGGAAGATCTGGATTTTTATGGAGTTGTGGAGGTGGATTTTTTTTGGAGGAAAGTAAAGAAGAAAGGTCGGTGTCTGGAGTGATCTTCATTGTTGGAGGAAATGGATAGCTGTAAAATCTGCCATTGAAGTGAAAAAATCGGTGAAAGGTTGAAATTTTTTTTTTTTTTTGATGTAGTTTTGAGGAGAGAGAAAGCTAAAAAGGAAATGAGTTAAGCTCTTTTTCCAATGGTGTTATAAATTCACCAACTTTCTATTTTTTATTTTATTTTATTCCCCTTTTCAAATTAAGATAAAGGGTATTTTATACTATTTTTCTGATCATTTGATATTATTTTAGACTTTATTTACATATATTAAATGAAAGATTGTAAAATTATCTTTAATTTAATATATTTATTATATTACTATTTTCGTGTCCCCGTGTCCGCCATTTTAAGTTGGCGTTTTCCTGTACCCGGTCGTGTCCGTGTCCGTTTTAGTGCAACCTAGAATATAACTAATCATTTATTTATTATAATAGGTGAGAATTGAACTTCAGTTAAAGAATATTTTTCAATAATAATTTTAGCAGATCATATGAGAGACTGTCTATCTATAAGACAGTTTTCATAAGTATAGTCAAAGAAGAGTGTTATAAATAAATAATAAAATGTAACAATTCAAAACAGCGTTTAAAATCTTTGATTTCTCTCTCTTTAATGGAATTCAATAAATAACAACTCTTTTTAATTGAGCTCATCTAGAAAAGTATGCGCTGAGATCTAGGGTTCGACGTTGGCAACAAGCATGTGATGATAGAGAGAGAAAGAGTTATTATTTTTCAATGAGGAGGAAAAAATTTGGAGGGCACCATTAAATAATAGCTCAAATTGTTTTTATACTCATCATGAATGAACAAATGATGTTGATGATGCCGATGAACATGGCTGCAGAAGATGATGATGACGATGATTAAGATAAAAAAAAATGACTTTTGCTAAAACCTACTAATTTGCTATAACACTTACTTTAATACTTAAAATATCTACTTTGGATGGTTAAAACACTTTGTGCTCTTAAAAGTCTCGTTTACTTTTGAATGTATATTAACAGCTCGTTTGGTTGACGGTACTAATTGGTGGTAATGGAAATGATTTGTAGTGTAAATTTTTATAATATGTATCATGTCATTCCCATGGTAATGAAAGTTTGATCATTGAAAAGTTTTTTTGTTCATAATTTTCCATTTACTATCCAATATCACATGTTCAAATGGTAATTCATTGGAATGAGTTTTGCTAAAAAAAAATGAAATTCTTGAAGGAGAATAAGTATGACCATTAAACTTGTCAAAAGATATTCCTACCAAATTGCACTAATTTTTCATTATCATTCTCACTATTTAGTATTGATTATCAAACATGCGTAAGTCTAAATTGTGCATCAACTATCAACATATTGATTTGTTAAAACATCTACTTTAATTCTTAAAATAAATATTTTGGATGTTTAAAACACTTATTTTGCTATGAAGAGTCTCTCATTCACTTTTTGGTAAATGGTTCTAACACTAATTTTAATACTTAAAAATACCTGTGTTAAATGGTTAAAAAACCTACTCTTACTCTTAGAAGACTCTAATTCAATTATTGTCTAAATGATTATAAACAAAATATCTACTTACTTTAAATGGTTAAAACATCTACTTGTGTTTTTAAAGTGTCTCATTTGTTTGCAAGAAAATCTAGTGTAAATTGACTATTAATACTTTGTTTGTTAATCATTTACTTTAGATCTTAAAATACCTACTTTTGCTTTTGAAAGTATCTAATTCAAATTTTGCACTAACGGTTATAAGTTATAACACCTACTTTAATACTTGCAATACCTATTTTTAATGGTTAAAATTATATGATTTAAATTCTTTTACCGTTACAAATTACAATACATGAAATATCGATTTTTAAAACCTTTATATACATATCTTGAGATACGGCCTCATTTGTACCATATGCTTCTAAGTGGCTCTACACTTAAAGCTGCAAAAAAAGTTATCATATATCAATAGGATGATACTTCAACAATCCATAGCTACCATTTCCATAGAAAATCAACTACAAATGTCTTTTTCACTCTCACAACTGCTCACAATCTCTCCGACTAACATAGAGAACCACATATTAGACAAATACAGGAGATGGTTAAGATTCCACCTCAAAAAATTGCCGGGTTAAAGCCTCGTATAGCTGGGAAAAGGAATACAAAGGTCACTATTAGCAATAACGATACGATTTCATTATAATCTATAATCTCGTAACACCAAGCTTCTTGAATTGCTTAACTCTATTGAAGTCTAAGGAATAGTAGTTCTTTTCCACTTCCCACGCGATTTGCGACATGCCATTGAACGTTGATTTCACACCTTTCTCGTTTGTCACTTCTCTAGGAAATGGGATCCGAATTTCAAATAAACCATTAGGAGGTGAATAGAGACGCATGTCAAAACCTAATCGATCAACCCACACCATCTTCGCCTCAGATACCTGCAACAAAAACAAATATTGATCAACCA
This sequence comes from Amaranthus tricolor, assembly GCF_026212465.1. Taxonomy (NCBI): domain Eukaryota; kingdom Viridiplantae; phylum Streptophyta; class Magnoliopsida; order Caryophyllales; family Amaranthaceae; genus Amaranthus; species Amaranthus tricolor. The sequence continues at coordinate 21,137,216 of NC_080057.1, read as the reverse complement.
ACAACAGTTTATTGCCAGTCTCAATACGACCATAAAAACAAGATCATACGAAACTTCATACCTTCTCTGTTTCATATTCTTCACTAATCAGAAATATCACAGCAATTAAATTAAGTTCATGCATTCAATTCAAGAAAAGTCGGAGAATTTGTGAAGCTAACATAAAACCTTATATACACAAGTTGACAGAAAATTTAACCAATGAAACTGAAAGATCCCCCTGCCGTCTTTACTTTCAAGTTTCAACACCGGACACAGCTTGGTGCAAATAAGCAACTAAATAGACAGGGTTATGGTATTCATTGTTGGCTAGACCGTTAGAGGCTGAAAGGAAATAAGCATAACAACGGTCATAAATAATGTAACCCGATCAAATACAAGGTATAGGCGCAGAAGACGGTGATTTCAAGAAGTCAAACTAATTATGATTGAGCATGATAAGATGTGCCGATGTGCAATTCTATCTAATATGCACATCATTACAACATTCATACCTCTCGGCTCTCACTTTCCTATTGTATTGTGAGGCTCCAAGGCACTAACGGCTCGTTTGGTAACCGGTACTTTATGGTGGGAATAATAGTGAAATGTTAGTGTAATTTTAGTACGAATATCTCTTGATGAATTTAATGGACATACTTATTCTCCTTCAACAAGCTTATTTTCTTCATAAAAAATCCATTCCAATGCATTACCACTTAAACATGTGGTATTAGGTGGTAATGAAAAATTGTGTAAAAAAAACTTTTTTATGATCGAACTTTTATTACCATGGTAATGACATGATACATATCATGAAAATTTACACTACAAATCATTTCCATTACCACCATTCTCAAATGTCTCATGTTGCCCTCTTGACATACATCGAACAACTTGGTCAAAAAATTCCTTAAATTTATTCGTTATCCCTAAAAATTAGATGAGAATGTTTTGTTATTTATCTCTAACACACTTCAACCTACTATGATCATGTCTAACTACTTGTCTTCTTATGAGCATCCAATAAGTAGTCGATTTGGTTGTTCACTTCTATAAGTCACCCAATGGTTTTCACGTTTCAATATTATAATTAATTACTGACAAGTCCTTCAACATAACCCATTGTTCGGATCACCGTCAATACATAATGTTTTCTAATATTAGGATAAATTTTGTTTTGAGTGCTTCTTTGTTCCCATTGGGGCACACATACACTATACAGTGATTTTGACATTCAATATTTCTCTTCCATATATAAGCTTCACTATACAGTGATGACATTCCTTCAATTAGTTTACACTATCACATCATTGGCTAACCACTCATTCATAACAATATCAACTCCATTTATTCCCTTATCTAGCTCTAAATACAAAAATTTTCCTAATGGGATGGGGGTATAGCATATCTAACAACAATTAGTTCATTTGTGCCAAATTGATGTCGCAACCAAATATTAAGTGCTATAACATGAATCAACGGTCATGAGCTTGAAGATTACCTATCAAAGGTCTACTTAAAAGATTTATCTACATTTTAAAATAAAGCTCAATGCATTTGATCCCCTACCATAATAGGGTGTTAGTTTGATAGGCAAGATCCTTTTATGAGGCATAAATTAAGAGATTGAAAACAACTCTTAGAGCATATCTAGTGGTAGGATACTATTGGGAAGAAAAAAAGGCGAATTCCACCATCTTTTTATAACCTCATTTCCACTCTTTTCTTTAGTGGGTATCTCCTATTTTCAAGATGACAAATATTTGTCTCCCCAAATTTTGTAACCCCACTAGACATGCTCTTAGGAACCTACTTTTAAGATCTCATACAAGGATAAACTAGCGCAAAACTCACTAGTTTTTGTTGCAAGAGTAGCTTTGTTCTTGAGCTAAACTTGAGTTCAATAATACGTATTTCATAAAGATTTTAGACAAATAATAGTAAATGATTGTGGTATGCACAAAGGGGGTCAAAATAAAGTGATTCCCATTTGGGTTTCTACTTGGACGAGGTCCAGGGGTCAAATGTAATGCAACCTTACCCTTGTGATGGAAAAGACATGTTTTTTATTGATTCTTGATAGAAAACATCATTAGCAATGTCACACAAATAATAAGTACACATTGCGTCATTTTTCTATATTCCATTACAATCAAAAACCAAAGTATAAAAAATCTTTAGCTAGATCGAGAATAGACAAAATAACTCTAGTAACCGAGAAGATTGATGCTTAAGACATGAACAGAAAAGCATGTGTGTGATCACACCCCATCGACATGAAATAAGCATCCTAGCTTGAAAAAAAGTGACTTGGATAGAGGGATCCTTTTGTTGAATTACAATCTGTTGCTGAATGTTAACGAAAAAGGACTAATTTTGTAACCACTAAATCCATCATAATGCCCCTTTTTAAAGTTCTTTTCTAGGTGAGGGGATCGTCATGCCACATGCCAAAAAAGGAAATGTTGCACTACAATTATTACAAGGATTCAGAATTTTAAGTCAAGTATAGCCGGATATACCTGAAATTGCAAATCAGCGTAAATGTTGCAAAAGCGGAGTACATCCTCCATGTTGTTTGCATTGATCTCGTTCACAACCTTTTCAGCAATATCTCTTAGAGGATCTGGGTATGAATTTTTATAATCTGAAGATGTCACCCATACACCATCCTGAAAACATTACGTGAAAAGAATACGCATTGAGATAATCTAATTTTGATAGCATGAAATCAGCCAGTCGGGATTTTCATATAGTTAAAAAGTACACCAATGCTTTTTCTGTGTCGTCAAAGAATTAAACAATGAAATTAGATAACTAACAAACTTCAAGAACACACCAAAAAAGCAAAAACTACTCGGTTATTCACAATTCACAAGGATGGAGATTAAGTGATACCTCCTGAAAATCTTCAAGCTGCAGGACGCGATCCACAGAAACGACATACAAGAGGTCTTCATTTATTTCTTCCCCGAACCTTTTCTTCCACACTGAATGAAGCTTCTACATAATCAAACACATCAAGTCAAGCTCAACTTAGTGACAATGATTCCATCAATTTACACTATCACTCCATCAATAATGGAAATGAATGATTACCTTCAGAACCGTTTTATCCTCCGGTTTATCTAGGCTACCTTGTATGGTACACTGAGGAGTTCTCACTTTACATTGTTCTAGCTGCATTTACATGAAATTTTATCATCATACTAATGTCAATTCAATCAAATAGAGTAACAAATGACTTCAATATAGAGCCCCATCACAGGTGAAATCTTATGGTAAGTTTGTATCATTTACTAGTCAATCAAACTCGACTACTTGTGTTAGACACAAGTTTGCGTCCAAGTGTCCGTCCTGCTATTTTGTGACAATTTTCCATGATTTCGGCCTAAATGTAGCGTGCAAATGTCATTCATGACGATATGTCGACGATCGACAAATACTTCAAGTGCAATGAAGAGTCTCATTAACATATTGGATAACATAATCAGGACACTTTCATTACAGACAAAAATGCGGCAATCGCCACGATTGCGGTAACAAAACGGTGATGCACTAACAGGAATGATGCGTTTATCGTAACGTGTAAATATCGTCGAAACCAAAAGATATCCATTGATGCTACACATTTACAACACAGAAAATATCGGTTTGTTGTCAACCATAAATTTAATCAAAACAGCAATGCCCATCTGAATTAAGATGGTTCATTATGCAATTTTACCAATTCCCCTAATTATTCAGACAATTATTTTGATAAACAAACATACATGAATAAACCCATCAGAATTTAAGCTAATTATAGTCTAATAAAGCCCTTAATTAAGAAACCCAAAAAGCTACCAACTTTAAAATGTTAAAAACAAATTAGAATTGGGAAAATTTTAAACCTGAACATGAAGAGTAGACCTTTTATCAATGGAAAAGTGTCTATTAGAGAGATTCAAACAAACAATAGGAGTACCATCAGCATCAACAGTAAAACGAACTCCAATTCCGAGAGGCCAACCATCATGGGTCAAAGTAGAAAGAGTCCCAGATGAAGATAACTCCATTATAGTTCTAGAAACTTCAGCGGGGAAAGGTTTTACCTGGGTTGTTGTTGATGGGTCTGAAGCTACTGAAACGGAGCATTTTAAGGGGAATTTGTGAGATGGGTTTGGTTGAATTGGGAGAAAATTAAGGGGTTTCAAGGATATTGGTTTATAGGTAGGATGGAAATTGGAAGGGAAAATGTGGGAAGACAGAGATTGGGTTTGCAAGATCATTGTTGCAGAAGATGAGTTTGAGATTGAGGGAGAGGGATGTTGAGGAGCTTAAGGATTTGTGTGGGATAAAGGTTAGGATGTTTTTTGATCGTTTTGTCTGTTGTGATTTTGTCAAAGAGATGAAAAATGGATCGCTCAACATTGACTAGGGATGGTTATGGGCGGCTTTGGAGCGGGTCTGGCCAGATCCGGACCCGGACCTTTTTATTTTTTATGGATTCAGATTTGGATCCGGACCCTTATGGTCCAAAATTTTCAGACTCAGACTCAGACCCTACGGATCTGACGGGTCTAGGGTCTTTAATGGGTCTTATACAAAGCCTCTTTAGTTTGTCAAAGTTGTACCTTTTGCGAGTCTTTTTGTATTTTTTTAAGCAACTTATTATCATATTACAAACACTTGTTCGAGTCCATAAAATTCAAAATACAAAATAATTACTAAAACGTAAAAACACTTGTCTAAATATATAATTAAAAATCAAATATAAAAGACTAAATGAGAAACATGGTGAATCAAGTGAATGAGAAAAAAATTAGGGACTTAGGATTACTGAATTGAGAATGAGAACTTGAGAAGGCAATCAAATGAATCAAGTAATCAACTGATCAAGGGCCCAAGGCATTATATTATTATATATTAATAAAAAAAATTAATATTAGAATTCAAAAATCAGAAATTCATAATATAAAATTTAAAAGTTTAGGGTCCGGGTCCGGGTCTTTACCTTAGGACGCGGACCTGGACTCGTCAAATATTTTTTGGATCCAGATCCGAGCCGGATCCGATGGGTCTCAAAAATTTAGACCCAAGCCCTTAAAAAAAGGGCGGGTCCGGAGCGGGTCCAATAGAGTCCTGGATCCATGACCATCCCTAACATTGACCAATAGTTGTGTAATTTTGTAATTCGAAATAAAAATTAACAAGAATAATCTAATTTTTTTTTATTTATTTTCTTACAATAATTTTAATTTTTGATTAAACATGAATAATCTCAATTATAAGAGAAGGTGTTTGCTAAGAATACACCAAGATAGCCTCTTACTTATACAACTCACTTTGCATTAAAAAAATTTTAAAAAAATAAATATAAAATTAAATTATAAAAAATTGAAAAATTTCAGAACTCATTTTTAATCTATATTTGCTCCTAGCATATTGTGGTGCAAATAAATAGCAAAGGTTAAATGATTAGATAATAACTCAAAAGTAAGATTATCCATAGCGAATAAGAGACGAGTGAAAGGTTTATCTTCAATAAATCTTCCTTTCTAATTTTGGCTTGTAACTTTGGTTAAGAAAATTTTACTCAATCAATAATAATTAAAGTATAGTCATCCACTTATGGGTCTAGTACTTTGTTTAATTTGACACAAATTTGATCCTTGAATTCGATCTTGAAAATTTGAAACAAAAAATATAAAAATATAAAAAATTCACATAATAGTCAAAGTTTTAAAATATTTTCCAAGATAAGCAGTTTTTTCCCAAAGCAGAGGTTCGACTTGTTCGCTATTAGTAACAACGAACAAAGAAGCTTGGTCAAAAAAAGTCAAGGTCTTTGTTCCCTGTTAATAACTACAAATAGAGATTTTGACTGTTTTTGACCAAACTTCTTTGTTCGCTGTTAGTAACAACAAACAGCTACAAACAGCTAGTGAAGCTATTTTTTTTCCCTTTTTTTATGTTTAAAATTACAAATCAATATAATATATACTTATAATATACATATATACTTGTAATATACATATATACTTATAATATACATATAGACTAATATATACATATATACTTATATACATATATAACTAATGTATACAGATTTAAATATATAAATATACATATATACATATATAACAAATGTATACAAATATAAATAAATAAAACATTAGGTATATAATAAACAAAACAAATATTATATACATATACATATATAACAAATGTCAATATTGTTCAAATGTTCAAAATACAATCGTACGTACACCTACACACAAAACTAGTGCTCATCACCCTTGCCCACCCATTCTAATTGTGAAGGTCTCCTGCGCCTCTTACGATAGTATGAGGCTATCGTATGACGATCAAGGAGAAGAGGTGATTGATATTGAGATGACCCCTTCTGTAACGGTCCGGTTTAAGTGACTCGGAAATCCATATGAAAATATAAATTCCGGTTCACTCTTTGGACTCCAGAGAAGACTTTCCTCTAAGACCGTCAACGTTCCGTCGATAAAGAAATACAAATAAAACAAAAATCAGAACCAGCGTGAAAGATAATAAGTCAGCGGAAGCTCTAACGTACAACTCGAGAGCCTAAAGGCCTCTAAACCAACTAATTGAAATAGCGGAAGCGAAAAGAAAACTACATTATCTCCTGTTACTTAAATACAGAGTTTCTTTCTACTCATAATCTAATACAAAAGATAATAGCATAGTTTTGATGATTACGGGTTCTAGGTCGAGATCTCACTCCAGGCCTCACCTGCAATCAACCTACTAGTCGTCGTATGACAACACACAGTAGGTTCCAAAGAAACAAACCAATACACGTCAGAGACTTCATACCAATATCAATCAGGTTGAATACAAGCAAAATGTTCATCCTAGCATGCATAGGCTCTAATACATTTATTATTAATTAATCCCAACTTGTAATGTTGCCCGTCCTGTTCGGGTCGTTCAAGTATAAACCATTCATTATTAGATAATTCCAACTTGTAACGTTGCCCGTCCTGTTCGGGTCGTTCAAGTATAAGTTCAAATATTTTTGGAGGAATACATTTGGGAGAGCTAATCCCAAGGCAACCACCGACCTAAGACGTTGCCCGTCCTGTTCGGGTCGTCAAAGGCTAAAGTATGCATACGCCCATGGTGACCGTAATGATCCAAAACTGCCATGGGAACAATAATTATAATAATCCAAACCAATTCGTTAACCCCTTTGGGTAACATAATACATATATTCTCAATTTCCAATAAATTTCTTTCAAATTATTTGAGATGTCTAATCCTTATGCGAATTACCATGCCTCGATAGAAATGAAACAACATTACTTGCACAACCACATAAACAGTATGGTCTAAGCGTGTACCTTTAAGCGCTGCAAACAACAATATTCAAGCATGACCGAAATTTCGCCCTCTTATGAATCGAGGTCCTAAATAACACACACACAAAACGATCACGTATTAGGACGTGTTTACACATTTAATCCACTCTATACGCTAAAATATCACTAAGACGTGATAATTTTTAATTGTTTACATCCAATTCCCAAAGGTTCTAAATTTCACATTCTGACCAGAAACTTTGAGGGCTATTTCGGATAGGTTAGAAAATTCAAATGAAAAATCCGACTTCGCCATTGCGTTCGGAACGCGTCAATTACCTTGGGTATCAAATTTCGTAATTTCTAACATCCATTTACTATTTTTATTTATTTTAAGCGTTTAACGAATTTTTAACGCAACGATGCATAAAGCAACGGAAAACAACTAATGTTTCCGGGTCGGCACCTTTAACGAGGCAGATCAGCTGCTGCCCGAATACATATACATAGATATTTTTTTTATTCATCATTATTATTATTTTATACATACATTATCAACCCCTTTCTCTTTTAAATCTCATGACCAAAATAATTCTAGCTAGGTCACATTCACAAAATCCTTCAAGAGACTTGAAATTTCATAAACTATGATAACTAAATTAAATACTTAATTCTCTTAACAAATTAAATTTTGTAGAGAATTACAAAACCAAATCACCCCTTTTAAATCAAGACACATATATATAAATATAACACAATCCTTCAGACAAATCAAATTTTGCTAAAGAATTATTAAATTTTGGATGACTATATTACTTAATCCATACCATTTACATTTCATCTAACAAATTGAAATTTTGTTAGAGAAAAGTAGACCATAAGGAATTTATTAAAATATCAATATAACTTTAAATACTTAATTCTTATAACAAATATAAATTTTGTTAAAGAATGTTGATCATGAAGTTCCTTTTCTTATTCCTTTTAACAAATTATAGCTTATTAAAGGATTATTAGAGAAAATTTTCGTATATAAAAGAAAAATATTCAATCCTCTTATAAGTCATACGATATCATCATACATAAAATATATTGTATATAAAATCTACAATTTAACAATTCAATTAGACTTACCCTTAGATCACAAGATTGGATGGAACAACAAGAAAATTTTTTTTTTCTTTTGAACTGCCGAAACAAGGGAAGCAAGGAAGAAATTTTTCTGAATTTTGAGAGCTCTTGAAACAATTGAAATGGCAATGAAATCCAAGAAGACTAAAGAATTAATAGATAATTTAAACAAGCATTATAATTGTGCCATAAACACAATTATGAGAGGAGTTACAAGACTCCTTCCATGCCATAAAACCCAACTGGCCACTCTTCACTTTCCTTTAGTTTAATTTTTTTTGTATTAATTAATTAAGTAATATTATATTATTTTTAAAAACAGCAAAGAAACGTCACGCGATAACATCGTACGCGATAAAACTCGTTACCGTTAAAATAAACTTACTTCGTTTCTTATAATTAACCATGTAAAATAATATAATTCAATATTACTTATTTATTTTATTTTGTTATACTTTATTTTGTTATATTTTATTTATATTTTAAACCCGATAAATTACAGGGTGTTACACCTTCCCTATGATGACCCTGTTCCCTCGTGGGGGTACGTCACATCAATCTCCTCTAGATGAACGTCAGGAGGAGGAGGCGATCTTTGGACATCGGTAGACGGCTATGCCGTCTCAGCGACTTCGGGAATGAAGTGCTGGAACTGCGTCCCTAGGAGTATGCCCTGGGCTATTTTGCGCACAGGCTCCTCATGGGTAGAGCTAATCACAACTTCCATGCCTTGTGCCTGCAATCATTTAAAAGTTAGAATATTTTTATATTATGAGTTGTAGGTAAAATTAAACAATATCGAAAATACTTACAAACTGTGTCATAGTCGGTGTGGCTAGTGCGTACTAAGCAGCGGTGATGATACCTCGTGGTTTCATCCATCGACAAGTGATGAAGAGGAATCACGACATGTAATCTGGAGTGGTAGCTGCGCCAGCTGCATTGATCGACACACCTTAGCTAAGCAGCTCCAGGCGATGATCCCAACAAGCAATATGTCGCCCGTTGACCTCACTCTAGTTCTACGCCCCTTGACCCTTACGTGTGGTGAGATGTAGCTCAACCTCTGTGTCGCAGGGCGGCAGGATGCCCTGTACCATCCCATATTGGCGCATTATGTGCTAGGGAAGATGTACTTCGACTATATCGAAGCGTATCAATGGTACAAAGGCTCTCCATGCACCGGACTGTATGCGCGAGTGCTGAGGCAACGCAGCATATGCCTCAGTGGGGTACGGGTCCGAACGAAACTACAAGTTAAGAGAATATTAATAAATTACGTAATATGCTAGTAATGAGGTTAAGGAGTTGAGCATTTACCTGGTCAGGGCGAAGTAGAACCAGCTGATCGCGATAGAATCCCACACCAGATCCAGTATGAGTCTTCGTGTGTCGATCAAAAGACCACGGCGATCCATGCGGAAGCTCGGGCGGTGAAATGATAGGTGGAGCAATAGCACCACGGCCAATAATCCTCATTGGTTGCCAATGAGCATGTGCTCGTAAGCCCAAAGCTATGAAATGTAAACATAATTAATTAGATGTAACTATTCATACATATTAATTAATAAAAATTTAAAGTTAGTATTAACTGCAGAATAATTAGTGGTTCTTCCATCTCCTTTCGCGTTCTTTTTTGAAGGCACCAGATAGCCTCTTCTATAGGTAACCCAAGGCTGCAGATCCCCAACTGTATCCCTCAATGCGCTCCCAGGGCGCATCGAGTAACGTTAAGTATAGCAGCTGTACTTGGTTACTAATCTTGTCGGCAAACAAGACAGCACCAATCAGGTACAAGAGATATGTCTTTGCGTATCTCTCAACAGTGACTTCATCAGCACCCTCAGGGAGGTGTGAGAATGTCTGTGTTATCCACCTATAATACAATCCGCTCCCTCAAACTGCCTCAGCGGGAGGTCGCACTCTTAAGACCTCTCTACGATATCTCGCTAGCTCGATAGCTGGCGAACAATTGTGGACACGACATGTCCCTTAATGGGAAGTCGTGTGAGTACAGCTACATCTAAGAGAGTGATAGTAGCCTCACCCAATGGAAGGTGGAAAGTTTACGTCTCTTGACGCCAGCGCTCGACAAGAGCCGTGATCATCGCACGATCCATTCTCCCGTAAGCAACAAGGTGGAAGTCATAAAACCTCGCTTGCTGTATGGAAGGAATGATCCGTGCGTCAATCTCCCACGGAATAGAGTCAGGATGCCTAGCGTATATAGTGTTTGTGTCGGAGACCTAAGATGTAACACCCCGAGATTTTCTGACGTCATTAATTAATGTTTTAATAACTTTTGGGGATTTTATAATCATGTTAAATTAATTTAGATTTAGTTTTAATAAACTCCTTTCATATACAAATTTAAATATTAACATATATTTATATTAAAAATACAATCACGATTTCTAAATAAAGAGGTTCGAATCAAAATAGTTATTTTATTGAAATGTGTGAGCACGTGAAGGTGAGATTCTTAGTTGGGCCTTGCAAGAAGATGAAACTAGGTAAACAAATAAGTAAATAAGTGTATAAATTTTAAATAAATAGGATGAGTTAGGGTTTTAAGGGGGTATTACTCCATCCCTCACTCAATTCACACGCCGTCACTCCCCCTCTCTTCTCTTCTCTCTTTCTCTTCTCCCTTTCCCCTTACTGTGCCGCCAGTAGCTGGCCTCAATCAGCAGCTCACGACCAGCCTTAGTTCACCATCATCAGGCCACCTGCCTTTTTCCCTCCACCGTGAGCAGCCAGCCAGCCACCAAGCAAGGCAGGCCCTCTTCCTCCCCACGAACAATCACGAGCAGCAGTGGGCTGTGTCGCTTGTTCCCAGCTGCGAGCAGGGCTGCGTGTTGCTCTCACAGCAGCCGGCGGCCCCTAGTGCCACCAATTCCTCACCTTGGTCCTCCACCACCACAACAACCACCTACAATCTTACCTTTTTCTAGTTCCTCCATTGTAAGCCATCTCTTTTATTCGCTAATTAATTTTCTAGTTTTAATTGGAGTTTTATTAAGTGTATTGAGTTTGATGTTGGTTTTGTGTTAATTTCATTGAATCTTTTTGTGGGTAAGAATTTGATTGATGAATTAAACATGTTTATGACTTAGGGTTTGATGTGTGATTTGAAATTATGGGTTGTGTGTTGATTTTGTGTTAGTTTCTTCGAATCTTAGTATGGGTAGTAACTAAATATGTTATCTTTGAACACGAAACGATTAGGGCTTGGATATAGAGATGAAATTACTAATGATGTGTGTTTTATACTATATTTTGGTGATGATTGATTAAATAACTTTAAAAGTTGTTTTAAGATTTGGTCGATTGGTTATTATTGTGAATAATTAGTAATGGTGATAATGTTAGTTGACTATGAAAGTGATTTTGATTGATTAAATTGAGAATAATAGCTACTAATTGTTGTGGTTTGATTGTTGTGAATTACAAATACCCTTATTAGGTTGTTATTGAAGTTATAGATACATGATATTAGTAAGCCAAGAGCATAATGTCAACTTATCGTCGATGGTTGGTAAAGTTAATTGTTGTGTTGTTTTGACTATAGTTCTTAATAGCTTTGGAGAATGTAACAAATGATATCCCGATACGATAACTCTAAGATTTGCCTTATCGTTATATTAATGTTATATTAAAATTGTAAGATTTAGTTGTGATTAGTTATTTTTGGGTAACGCGAGACGATATGCTTAAAATTAGTTAATGTAAAGAAATGATTCACACATACTTCTACTTTAAATTGATGGAAAGACTTATGTTGTGTTGAGTTAATGATTTTGACTTGTATTGAATGAGTTGTGTGCGTGCTAGAGTAATCGAAAACTCATGTTGAATGGGTGATAGCGGTTACTTTGGTATTTAGTTTGGTATGGCAAAGTAGTTAAGGGAACTTATTAGTCCTACTCATAACTTATATAGGTGCCCATTTTGTAAGAGGAAAGTAGAGCCTTAGTTGGGTGATTTTGTGACTTTTGATCGTGCAGTGATGCTTACAGGTACGTACACGCAGTAACTAACCCTTATATGCAATTTGCTTTAAGACATTATTGTTTATTGTGACAGTATGCATTGTATCGAAACTATGAGGTACTAGTGGGTACACTTTATATGAAGAGCTATCGACTATGAAATCCTTGCGCTTAGAATAGTATAGAGAATGAGAGTGTTAATAGAAGGCGAGAACTACCCCCCTTATCTATTTAAGAATTGGATTATGCCTTGGAGTTAGATTGACTCCTTTTAAGTGAATATCATATTTTGTTGAGTGGCTCAATGGATTTTGGCGTGCTGCTATCCCAGGGCGCTCATTAATAGTCGAAAGTGGAAGTTATTCCCATCTGATAAAGTATTAGATTATGATTAGCTAGCGTGACACAACTGGATTATTTCCGGTTGATTTAGTAGTCCCCTAGGTGAGGTTCGACGGGACCACCGTAAGGGGGGTATGAGCATGCTTGGTTCATTGGGCGCCGGGTGGGCGATACCGCCCCTTGACCGAGGTGTTACCATGCGGGCCTTGCAAACCCCAATATGGTGGCCTATTCACTGGTTTAGTACCCAAGTGTGTTAGTTTTTCCCGAAGGTAGGACCCGAGAGGGTCAGCTGGAGGGGGCATGAGCTCATACTTTGCCATGGGCGCCGGATGGCCGATAACGCCCTTGGCCGTGTCACTATGCCAGGAAGTAGAGAAAAGATCCACTGATATAAAGTTATTTGGTGATAGAAAGTTTATTCATGGATCGAAAGTTATTTAATGATAGAAGGTTTATTCTTTGATAGAAAGCTTACACATTGATAGAACGTTTAGTCATTGATAGAACATCTACTTATTGATAGAATAGTTTATGCTAATGAGAAGTGTGCCTAAGTTAAGTTACCTCAAGGGTATTAGAGTCTATGATCACACTTACCTTAAGATAGACAAGCTCTATAAGGTCATGTGTTAGGTATTCTGTTAATGCCTTGGTCGAGTTGATATTATACGTGTTTTGTAAGAGTTATGTTTGAAAAGAGGAGCGTGAAGACCTGCATTCTACCCAAGAACACATGGTTCAGGTTGGAAGGCGCGTAATGAAATTAAGAAGTATAAGTGGCTGATAAACGGTTACTATTTGTGCTTGCGTCTTATGAAATCATCTTATATTGTTTTATAATATAATGCTATCTATAGTTGGCCTTATTATATTTGATGCTAGTTACTGACATGTACGTGTTTGTGTTTATGGTTGATTGTTGATGACTTTCTATGATTGTCCTGCTATGACACATTGGCCTTTGGTCTAATGTCGAGCAGCAGGAGGATCATAAACAGGCGTAGCAGGTACTGGAGCTTCTTTTGCATTGCATTGCATTGGGGGATAGTGATGAGGGCGAAGCATAACCTGTGTCATACCGCTATCTTTCGATTTTGTAGCTCCGGTTATCTTTTGTAAACTTTGGTTGTACATGTTTTGTTATGAGGCCTTGTGTCCTCCCTCGTATATTTGTATTTCCGCTGCGTAGTTTAAAACTCTGTATGGTTTTAAGGAGTTAATTCTTTTTAAAACGCAAACGTCGACACTGGAACCATGATCCATGCTTGGCATGTTGATTTGAGAAGCCGGCGACGAATCATCCCGCCGTGGTGTGAGATTTTAAAGGCAATGATTTCTTAGATTAGTTTAATGTTTTATTGTGTTAATTGTTCTACCACATGTTCGATTTTTAGAAGAGATGTTGCCGAAATTTCCACTCACCTTTTTAAAGTTAATATTTAACGTTTATTTAAATTCTTTTCCTTTTTCTTTATGTAACACCCGAATTTCCTCCCGTCCTTTACGGTTTTGGTTTCGTTAAGTGGTCGGAAATTCAGGGGTGTTACATAAGAGCAAAGATAGTATATACTATAATCACACGAAATCATTACAACTAAGACAATTCATTCAATAAATATGAGCTAAACCAACCTGGACATCCCATAGTACACTACTCTTGTGATCTGCCTGCGTAGTGAGAACACTATGATCATGAGGGCTAGGAGCTCTTGGATCCATCTCAACTACTGCAAAGCAATGTTTTTGATTTAATTTTATAGTGAAGTCAAGGAAGCTTTGTGTTTCTATGAACTATTTAGGAATCAAAATTCGAAGTTTTGAAGGTTCCATCTCTACGGTTTTCATTTGTAGGTGTTGATTGTGTATTTAAGTTAATCGAAAGTGTATTGATCGGAAGTATGAAAGATCATTGTGAAACAAAGGGGGTAGTTTATATTGTTGATCGAGGAGATCAGTGTCTTGATTGTGTTTTTAAGTTAATATTTTTTATGATGTTGGAGTTCTTTGTGATGCTTGAACCTAAATCTACATGTGCAACAACCCTTTAGTTTTGATAGTTTCTATGTTGGAAACTATTCACCATGACTTTGTTCGATGTCTCCAACTATTCACCATGACTAATACGTGTATAAACCAAGTATATTCAACTACATTGCAGCTTATAACAACAACAATCATCAGCTTATGAAACATATATATACCAGCAACATTCACAGCAATTCAAAATTAATTATGAAACAACTATAAAACAAGTGACTTTAGTTTGCAGCTTAATTAGACAACCATCAACAACCATCAATAAAAATTACACCAACATGATTCAAGTACATTTGTAAAATCCACTATCAACATTCACAGAAAATTACCATCAACAAAAATTACAAAAATAAATAAGCTGGGAGAGAATTTGAAGAATTGAAGGAATTAAGCTTTTTTAATGGTGGAATTTGAAACGGAAGTGTCGTTTAGTTTTTAGGGTTTTGAGAATTGAGGGAAATGAGGGAATAAAGAATGCAACAACTGATTTTAGAGCCGTAGCTATTCGCTGTTAGTATCAATGAACAAAGAATTTTGGTCAAAAACAATCAAAATCTTTGTTCGCTGTTACACTTTTTTTGACCAAGCATCTTTGTTCGCTGTTACTAACAGCGAACATGCTGAACCTCTGCTCTGGGAGAAAACTGCTTATCTTGGAAAATATTTTAAAACTTCGGCTATTATGTGAATTTTTTATATTTTTTTGCTTATTTGTTTCAAATTTTCTTCGATCTTGATGTAAGTGTTTTATTTTGTTTGATTCAATGAGTTAGTGTTGGGTCTTGGTCCAATAGAACATACTTATATTTAATTTTAATATTTTGACACTAAACTTGACCCATTGAACCAGACTATTCCCATACTTGATTATAAACTCGAATCTTACATAAATTCAACTTGTCCCAACATGTGAGTCATTTTATATTCAAAGGGTTTAGATGTTATGTTTTTGAAACCAGATGGGTCAGGGTCTATTCTTGATTCTATAAAAAATAATCAGTATGGATATGTTGTATTTGAATCATATTTGCCATTAGGTTTTATCAAATTGCGATTCAACTCTTTTACCAGGAGTAAACTACCTAAATATGATCTGACATATAACTATATTTCACCTAACTTGTACCTAACCCAATCAATAGAGTCGACTACAACTTAAGCTCGTCATAATCGTGACCCGTTTTCAATTTTTGTGGACCCTTATTTTTTCCTAATTTTGAGATTTTGTTCTTATATTTAATATATCTAATGAGTTTCAATTTAGAATCTTAGCTTGATAAAAATAATTAAATATGGATCTAATCTTTTTAAACTAAACCTAATATATAAACTTGAGGCAAACTTTGTCTCGCAATTTGAACATTGATCAAATCCAAAAATGTAACCCCTGATCAATTCTGGACATACTATTCTCATTTTGGAATCTAAATTTGTAAAACTTGTAAAAATTATAAAGTACATAATGCCAAAATCTATTTTAACCCTTTACGCATCATATATGGGGAATGTAATTCTGATTTTAAAACTTTAAATTCCTATGAGTATGGGTTTGGGTTTGATATTCAAAATGAATGAACTTGTCTAAAATCTAATTTTATCTCAAATTTGTCTTTGATGTCGTAAGATTGATAAATTCCAAAAGTATAACTTTCAAGTATACAACTGGATTTGAAAAAATTAAAAATTGTTTTGACAAAATTAAAAATCAAACACAAAAAATTGATTAGAAGATGTGTTTCGGCCCAATTCTAATAACTATCCATAGTTACCCTTGTGCTAGATGTATGTAGAATAAATTAATTTCACTTCTTACAACTAGTAGTATAGTAGCTTAAAGGCCAACCACCATTAGAATACCTATGATATTCTCAAAAGGTATTTAGTACTTTAGAGCAAGCCAACTCTTACACTCATCATCTAATGTTTGCATAGACCACCAACTATAAGCCGCCTAAGATTAAAAGTGGGCATGACACATTAGATAAACTTTTTACCATTGACTTAAAACATATTTGTCCTTCCAACCATAGTACTTTCTAAACTTTAAAGTTGTGCAAATGCCTAATGTAGACTTGTTATTATTCCAAATATCTTAATGTTTTATTATTTTGATGAGTCCAAACCCTAAACACTAGTTTTTACCTTGATTGTGCGCTAGGGTTGGGAGCATTTTTGGGTTCATAAGATTTTGGGTTTTGGGTTTTGGGGCTGGGTGGGGTGAGGGCATTTCACAGTGAGAGACGTTCTACGTAGGGGTGATGGCTAGCAATGAGAGGGTAAGTAGATGTAGTGGTGGTGGTGTTGGTAGAGGGTGGTGAGAGAATTTTTTTTGACAATTAAACTATAATTGTAGGTTATCAACAAGTAAAAAAAATGTCAAGGATAAATATCTTTTAAAAATTATTTTGTCTACAGAAATTGTTAAAATATTATAGGAAAAATTACCTAGAATAATCAACTTTTTCGTGATTTTCCTACAATAATCCCACCTATTGATTAACCATGAATAATTCCAATTTTCGGAGGTATTTCCCTAGAATAAACTTAGGTAGCCTGATGACTTGCTGTAGTAGGTAATTCACCAAAATAGTTAACTAAAAATTAATTTAAAATTAGAGTAAAAAGTTGAAAATTTACATAAAAAGTTCTGGATAGTAAAAAAAAATCATAAAATTTTTTTAAACATTTTTTCGATGTTTTATTTAATTTATCTTTTTTTTTTAAAAAAAACTTAATATAGCAAGTTATCCGGTTATCAGGTTTACTCTAGGAAAATACCCCTCAAAATTGAAATTATTTGAATCAATTAATAAAATTATTCTAGAAAAATCATAAATAGATTGAATTATTTTAGATAATTTTTCTAATATCCAAAAATATTTTAGTACAACTTTTCCTTTCCCCATCATCTTAATTTTGTTAAAGTAATCTAGAAAAATCTAGAATTTTAATTAAACATAAAAAATATCTAAACTAAAGAATTAAAAAACAAAATATATCTAAGATAATATAATAGAAGTTCCTAGAAAAAGTAATAAAAATATCTAAGATATTTTAGTAAACTTGTAACTAAACTCATCACTATAAATACCCATTAATGTAATCAATTTTTGGGCAATGAATAATAAGAATAGTCATTTTACATATTCACTCATCTTCCTCCTTAAATAAATAAATTCACTATTATTCTATCTAAATTTTCCTACATTTGGTATCAGAGCTAATTAAAACCAAGATTTTCAAACAACCTAAACACATTAACCAATATACTCCACAATAAAATAAAGCTCTAACTAAAAAATAAAAAAATGACCTCAACCATTAATTACCCCCAAGTTAATTGGGTTCCCACATTTAAGGGAGAAAAATATGAACAATGGGCTATGCAAATGAAGTCAATATTTATCTCCCAAGATTTATGAGAATTAGGACAAGAAGGTTATGAACACCCACCCAAAGATGACACTAAAGAGTCATTTTGGGATGAAACAAAAATAAAACAATATAAACAAAATAAGATTAGGGATAACTATGCCCGAGTCGACGAGGCAATATTTACAACGATCATGCCCGCAAAAATAGCTACGAAGGCTCGGAGGATCCTGGAGACAAAATACAGAGGCTCTAAAAAGGTAATTCTTTTTAAAATCCAATCACTATGGAGAGAATTTGATAATTTACCAATGACAGAAAATAAGACATTACATTCAGTTTTTGACCGAGTCACTAATATAGTCTATCAAAAAAGATCAAATGGTGGTAAAATAAAAGATGAAAATGGTGATTCGAAAAATATTAAGGAGTATAATCAAATTAATGAGATCACTATTTGCACATGAGGATAGATTAAAAAGATTTAACGAAGAACCTTTTCAAGCTAAATTAAAATTTTTTAATGGTGAAAATAAAATTGGTCATTATAAAAATTATGAAAAAAGACAAACATGAACTAATCGTAGCAAGGGGAGAGGAAATTTTAAAAATCAAGGGAGTCAAGTAAATAATCAAACTGACCTTTATTGTAAATTATGTAAGAAAATTAACCACAATACTAATGATTGTCGGTATAAATGTAAGAGGTGTAAAAAATACACTCATCTCGAAAAAGATTTTTGGTATTGACAAAAAGAAGAAGCAAACTATTCCGAAAACAATAATTCCGAAGAACAAATATTTTACACTGGATTAAATACACAAAAAAAGTAAGTGACATGAAGTATATATTGATAGTGGTTGTTCAAATCACCAGTAAAAATTATTTCGTCACTCTTGACGAAAATGTTAAAACCCACATCACACCTAGCGACGGTAAAAGAAGAAGATGTCGCCGAAATAGGGACAATCGCCGTTAAAACAAAAAATGGTTCATCAAAATTAATTTATGAAGTTTTCTATGTCCCCGGACTTGCACAAAATTTATTAAGTGTAGGCCAATTAATTAAAAAAGGATATATGGTTAAATTTGAGAATAACAAATGTCAAATCTATGATAAAAATAAGGGTCAGATAATAACAATTGTCGAAATGGCTCCCAACAAAATATTCCCGTGAAATGGTAATTGGACTATCATCAATAAAGAATGAAAGAAAAATTAGCGAAGGCTGTATATATGGCAAGAAGCACAGATTGTCATTTCCTACTGCATCTTGGAGGGCCAAGGCTCCTTTAGAGCTTGTTCTTGCAGATATTTGGGGTCCTACCAAGAATCCGTCTCTTGGCGGAAAAAGATATTTTTTTTGTTCGTAGATGACTACTCCCCCATGATGTGGGTATATTTCCTAAAGAAAACATCAGAAGATTTTTCCCAGTTCATGCAATTTAAAGCGTTCACAGAAAATCAAAGTGGGCATTCTCTTAAGATTCTTATAACGGATCGTGGCGGAGAATTTACAAGCAACAAATTCAACAGCTTCTGTAAGAAGCATGGAATTAAAAGAGAACTTACAACAAGGCGTACACTTCAACAAAATGGTGTCGCAGAAAGGAAAAACCGCACTATAGCAGAGATGGCCCGTAGCATGATGCAGGGTAAACATCTACCCAAAAAATATTGGGTCGAAGCTGTTCACATGGCAGCATATATCCTCAAAAGATCTCCCAAGAGTAGAGCACCTCAAAGTGTTCGGATGCGTAGCTTATGCCCACATTCCGAAGGAGAATCGGGAAAAGCTCAATGAGAAGGGAAATCGCCTCTACAAGCTGAATCTAAAGAATTAATCATCTCTAGGGACGTAATTTTTGACGAAGCAGCCGATTGGACGTGGAAAGAAAAAGAAATTAAAGCTCGCGAAAGAAATACTCTCCCAAGAGATCCAAGTGAAGAACACAGATCAGACCAACCAACAAACCTACCATCTCCGAGTCCAAGCACACCTAGAAGTACAAGATCATCCCCAAGCTCAAGAAGCCAAACATCACGTTCAACTCCTCAATATCAAGAAGCCCGAAGATCAACACGAGATTGGCAACCGCCATCATGGCTACAAGATTACCATTGTGACCAAGCAATGATGGCTCTCTTCTCTAGTGAGCCACAAACATTTTAAGAAGCAGCACAAGAAGAAACATGGATTGAGGTTATGAACGAAGAAATCAAAATGATCGAAAAGAATCACACATGGGAACTTGTAGACAAACCACAAGACAAGGAAGTAATCGGACTCAAGTGGGTTTACAAGGTGAAACATAACGATGATGGCTCCATCAACAAGCACAAAGCAAGGCTCGTAGCAAAGGATATGCGCAACAACCAGGAATTGACTTCAACGAAACATATGCACCAATTGTCCGCATGGAGACAATCAGAACAGTCTTGGCATTAGCAGCACAACATCGGCTACCAATCTTTCAGCTGGATGTCAAATCAGCAGGGATACATCATCAAAGGCCAAGAAAGCAAAGTATATCGCCTTCAAAAAAGCTTTGTACGGACTCAAATTGGCACCCCGAGCGTGGAACAACAACATCGACAATTATCTTCTCCAGCATGGTTTCATCAAGAGTCCTAGTGAACCTTCACTATACATCAAGACACAAGGTAAAAACTTTCTCATTTTATGCCTGTACGTGGATGATCTAATTTATATAGGCACACATCCACAAATTATCGAAGAATTTAAAAAGGCTATGATGAAGGAGTACGAGATCACATACCTTGGTACAATGAAATACTTCCTTGGCATACAAATCAAACAAAGCCCAGGAAGAATATTGCTATCACACGAGAAATATGCAGAAGACCTTCTCAAGAAATTCAACATGGGTGAATATAAACTGCTGGCTACACCAATGGCAATCAATGACAAGTTATCAAAGTATGATGGCAAACCAAAAGTCGACGAAGCAATGTATCGAAGCTTGGTCGGCTCTCTCATTTATCTCACACATACAAGACCAGATATAGTCAACGCTGTCAGCATCGTATCTAGGTTCATGAGTTAACCGAGCAAGGATCATCTAACAGCAGCAAAGAGGATTCTCAGATACATCAAGGAAACGAAAAGCTATGGGATCATGTACGAAACTGAAAAAGATTTCAAGCTCATAGGATATACCGATAGCGACTGGGCTAAAAGCGTGGATGATAGAAAAAGTACAAGTGGGTACGTATTTCAACTTGGAAACAAGGTGGTCTCATGGTCATCAAAAAAACAAGTGACAGTAGCTTTATCATCAGCAGAAACAGAGTACATTGCAGCAACAAGTGCAAAGCAGTCTGGCTCAGAAGGATATTAATCGATCTACAACATAAGTAAGAGACACCAACTAAAATGTTCTGCGACAACATGTCAACAATAGCAATGACGAAGAATCCAGTGTTTCATAGCAGATCAAAACACATCGAGATACGACATCACTACATTCGTGAGTTAGTAGACAAGAAAGAGATCGAACTACAATTCTGCAAGACGGGGGAACAGCTCGCAGACATTTTTACAAAACCCATATCAATTGATAGATTTATCGAGTTCAGAAGACAACTCAGAGTTCAAGATTTTTTAGTTTAGGTGGAGTGTTAAGATAATTTAGACAAATCTAGGATTTTAATTAAACATAAAAAATATCTAAACTAAAGAATTAAAAAAAATAAAAATATCTAAGATAATATAATAGAAGTTCCTAGAAAAAGTAAAAAAAATATCTAAGATATTTTAGTAAACTTGTAACTAAACTCATCACTATAAATACCCCGATGTAATCAATTTTTGAGCAATGAATAAGAATAGCCATTTTACATATTCACTCATCTTCCTCTCCAAATAAATCAATTTACTATTTTTCTATCTAAATTTTGGTACATTTCCAATACAATAAGTCAAATCAGAGATGTTTTAATTTCTGGCAAGTCCGAATCCCCAACCCCAATCCTTACCAACAAACACCACAAAAGGTAAGGGTTTAGGCCTTTATGGCGTCGTCTCGAACACCTTATTAGGGCATTTCGATTAAATATCCTTCCAGATTTTCATTTCCGGCCACCTTCTGCACATTCCATCACTCGAATTCAAGGATTACAGTTTCTCGGATCTTACAATTTTGCATAAAAAATGAATTTAATTTTTAGATTAAGGAAACACTCAATTGCCCTCATTCCGAAATTCCAAAACCCTGCTTGGGTACATTGCACATTCGCTCAAGCTGCCCACCAACAAGTAGAAGAAGTAGAAATCGATCCAAGAAAACTTCCTGCAGATTATGACTCATCAAAATTCGATCCCACATCCCATAGAAGCTGTCCCAGTGACAGAGTTTTCAAGCTTGTTGATGAAGTTTCATCACTTACATTATCTAAAGCAGCTGAATTAGGGAAAGTTTTGATGAACAAAATGGGGATGAAAGAAGATGAAGTTCCTGTTGTTGGGGTCTTAAACCCTAGTGCAGCAGCTGGGTTAGCTCAAATGGCAGCGAATTCGGGTTCCACTATTGGTAATGATCAAGAAGCGAAGAAGGAAGAAAAGAGTGTGTTTGAATTGAAATTGGAGTCATTTGAGGCTACATTTAAACTTAAAGTTATTAAGGAAATTAGGTCATTTACTGATTTGGGATTCAAGGAAGCTAAAGATTTAGTTGAGAAAACACCTTTGATTTTTAAGAGTGGTGTTCCTAAAGATGAAGCTGAGGCCATTATTGAGAAGATGAAAGCTGCTGGAGCTAAAGTAGTTATGGAATGAGAAAAAAGTTTATTGCATTGGAAAAAAGGTAGGGTTTATGAATTAATGAGTTATTTTTTCCATTGATAATCTAATGTTGTAAGTTTTGCTAGAAGGGTGAAATGTACAATGTAGATGTTTATTGAAGCTTTTATGCTTTCACCATGTTTAGTAAGTTTTAGATAGAAGTTTTGCATAATATTTATTCCTTTGATAAGATTTTATAATAAGAATCAGTTTATAGCTTTATTACTGCTACCATTATATGTTAAAATTTTGATTTTGTTTGATTATATGTAATTAGTGGGATGATAGATTTTCATTCGATTCACTTTGTTTGAGAGGTTATAGTGTGTTTTCTATTGTTCTTCTAAGTGTGATGTTTGTAGGCATTGTGAGAAGCTTTAAATTCTGTGAATTTGCTTGTTAATAGAGGAGTAGACATTGTTCTATATTCCTACCATGCTAATGGCGCTTTTGGCATCATTGTTGGAAGCTTTTTTTTGCTGTTTGACGATGGATACTTACACTATATTTGGATAAAAAAATAAGGAGAGAAAACAAAGGAATGGAAGGGAAAGAGAAGGGAAAGGAAAAGGAAAAGAGAGTGCACCTTGTTTGTTTAGAAGGGAAGAGAATGGAGAAGGAAGGAAATTGATTTTTTTTCCTCTAAATCTTTTCACTTTAGGAGAGATTGTATTCTTAACAAAGTTTTTCCATGTTTTCCCTCCAAATTCCTCCCCTCCCTTTTTGTTATCAAAAGAATGGATCTTCCATCCTTCCGAATTCCTTCCCTTCCTTTCTCTTAATTTCTCTCTATCCGAACATAGTTTATTGTTCAAGGACCATATTGTACCAGTAGATGGCCTGTTGAGAGCCTATATAGGTTGCCCTGTTGTAATAATACTTTAGTTAAGTTGTATATAACTGTCTTAAGAGAGTTTACTTAATTGGTTTGTAGCATCTAAGGACAACAATATTCCATTAAGCGCAAATGCCATTAACTGACTGAAATTGTACCATATAAGAACTGGCCCAAGTGATTTGCATGTCTATCTCTGTTAGTTGGGGCTGCCCATGTGAGCTTGTTCTAGTTTGTTTGTGTTACTGCGTTGTGCATGGGGGGATCTATTCATAGGCACCCCTTGGCACGTGCCCCACAGGAATTTTAAAAAATTACGAAATTCAAAAACAGGGGGAAGGGAACGCGTTTCACTGTTCACATATCAGAATTCTCTCAAACACTCTCCCTTCTCTCTCTAAAAGATAAAACCTTAAAAGACGCAAAAATTACCGCCGTAGCACAGCCTCTGCCGTTGGCCAGCCGCCGCCTTCCCCAGGCCCTGCCGTCTGTGTGCTGTTGCTGCTGCTTATCGGGCTCGGCAGTCGGCTATCACCAATCACCATTCATAAACAAACCCTAAAAATCAGAATTTTTTTAAGGTATTTTTACTCTTAATCATAGTCTTAATCATTATGTTCTAATCTTTAATCGTAATCTTAAATTCTTAATCTCGATGTTCTAATTTTTAATCTTAATCTTAATCTTGAATATTGTTAGAATGTTAGTTCTAGATTTTTTTTTTGTTTATCTTCTATTTTTCTTTGAATAATTGAATATTTGTTAATGTTAATGTGTTTGCTAACGTGTTTCTTAATGTTAATGTGTTTCTTTATCTTGAATAATTGATATATGTTGAATTCGAAATAAAGTATACACAAAATGTAACTTTTTCTACAAAATGGAGAAATTGTTATTTGAGTTTAATCCTTGAAGTCAATACTGATATCTCATAGCTATTGCCTATTGGTAGTGTTTAATTCATTGAAGCCATGCATATTTATGGATGGGATTGAGCCCAGGAAGAGTGCAATCAGTGAAATCTTGGAGAGTAAACTACCCTTGAGTCACTCTATATTCATTGCTTCAACAATGGCTTTGGTATGTAGTAGCTAGGTAGCACTCTTTAGTTTACCTCTATTTTCCCAAATAGTTGTTTTGTCCCCAAATACACTATGTAGTCTGTGAGTGAGTACCTTACCTTTGGCTAAAATATGATTATCTGTCATTCTAATTTCCCTCTTTCTCATGGGTGTGTACCTGTGTATGGTCTGGCTCCAAAACAGAATTGTGAACCTAAGTTCGTTCATTGTAAATTTGAACTATTGTAGTTTGTTCGTTACCTTTTATATTACTTTGGCTTTGTCTTGGGATTATTGCGCTTCTACATGTCATTATTTAGAAATAAAAAATATTTTAGTTGTTGATTTTACAAACGAAACTCTGCTGAAATTTCGTCCAATTGTTGGTGCCTCATGGGACTCTGAACCCTGAACCCTGAATCCGCCACTAGACTGTCTATGTTGTAGCTGCTCTTGTGAGGCGTTCTGTCTATGGTGCAGGGTGTCTGATGTTTGGCAGCCTGTTCTTTTCGTTCTTGCCTCCCGTTGGATGTGCTGAAACTTCTTTCCTGATGCTGTGTTTGTTTCTTTTTGGGCTGCTGGCTGGTTTTTGTACTCCTTTTGCTGATTGAGCTCAGCTGAGTGCATCATGGTTGGTACAATTCTTCTGGGTTTTTGTACACCATGTGCATCATTTGCTGTGTATGCTTCCTGCTACTGATTGTGACAAAATTGTGTCTGATTCTTGTAACAAGATTGATGTTTTGCTTGATCTTGCAATCCGTTCTTCTGGGTTGGCTGCTAGCAGGCTATGCTGCTATTAGGTAAATTTTCATGCTGTCTGGTTTAGCAGTGAAATCGCAAGATCCTGGTGTTTGTAGTTGAAATAACCCTACTCTTAACTCTTAAGCTGTCTATTGGGTGTTTTTTTCATGCTTGCTGACAACTCTCTCTTACCATCTTACCATGAGACGGGCCATGCAATTAACCTATTTTTCTAATTGATTACTTTAAAATTATAAATGATCACGTTAAGGTTGTAAGTGATTACTTTAAGCCGTAAAAAGTGATTAATCTACGATTGTACATGTTCAGTTTTTAATTGTAAGTGATCCAATTTAAGATTGAAAGTGTATATTGGACCAATCCAATAAAAACAATCTCACCGTTAGTCCGTTCATTTGAAAATTTGTGACATTCATGAGTTTTTATATGAGACGGTCTCACCGTGAGTCGCGCATTATACATGTGTTAAATGGCCCAATAATACAATTATTATCATATGACTTTCTTATTTTGAAGTCGTCTCATGAGATACAATCTTTCACGAGCGTAGCTTTAACACAAAACAACAAATCTCCTGTGAGACGGCCGCATATATGCGACCACTCACAAGTCCAACCCATAATTTTGAAGTTGCTATTTTAAAGCTTGAATTGGACATTTTAGACCTTGAAATAGGCATTTTAAATATTGAATTTGACAAACTTTAAACTATTAGAATGAATATTCTAAATCTTGAAATGGATATTTTACAGTTGAGTAGGTAAGTAAAATATAAAATTAAGGGTTGAAGTCGAGGTGTTAAGAGTTTAGAATTGACATTTTAAGTGGTGGAATGAGTATTTTAATGGTTAAAGTTGATAGATAAAAATTTAAATTAAGTCTCTGGAGAAAGAAGATTGAGGCTTGAAGTAGGGGTTTTAAGTATTAGATGTAACTTTTAATCTTAAAATTAGTGTTTTAAGACTTGAATTCGGCAAGTGTAAAATTTTTTTGGTCGCCTCGTCATGGAGAACACAAAAATATCATTTTCAGGGTTATTTAAGACTGCTAGTGTATATGGGCCGTGATGTCATGTGGGGTGATATTCAATTGGGGGAGGTGTGAGAGCCTGATGGGCCTGATATCATCTGCAACGCTCCGTTGGCCTAACGTTATCCCAATTTCATGAGAATGTTTACATTTCAATGCGATATTGTGTAGGCCAGGCCATTGGCCTATAAATTGGTTCTTTATCCACCCATTTGGAAAACTATGAGCAATTTGGTTTTAATGAACAATTTATCATCTGCACATGCTTTGTTGTAGCTAGTTACTTTCTTATAATAAAATTGCAACTATTTTAAATTTAAATTTATTCTTGTTTGAATTTTTTTTCATGTTAATATGACTCCTTATTTTGAAGCTATCTTTTAGTAAAACGGTCTTTTACATAAATAGCTATTTTTGACAATAATTGTATTCTATTTTTACATAATCTCATCCAAGATTCAAGTGCAAATTAATATTACTAAAAGATGGGACACAACAATTTCATAAGATAGAGGGAGTAACTTTAAGTAATTAATGAATAACTGACTCTCTGATTCTCCTCCCAAAAGTTTACAACAATTAATTATTATGTATTTTAAAAAGGGCCGATGTATAAAGCAATGAGCAACTAAACAAGGATATTAGAGAATAAAATTAAGAATATAATTGTTGTCAAAAGGTAAAAATATAGTTATAAAGTGACGGAGAAAAAGAAATTAGAATATTAGTCATTTTATTTTGGGTAAATATTATCCCTAATGGGATAGGGAACATATTTCCCTCCTCCCAAAACAAGATGGTAATCTCTAATTTCTTTCATCTTTGCTATACTATTATATTATCTTTCTGAATTAACTTTTACTTACCTTAATTTTATAATTTGACTTTTATTTCTCCGTAAATATTTATTCTGATTTTAGACATGCTCTAAAAAGAACTATTTTTCGTGTAAATTCAAATGTATTAATACTAATTGAAGGCAAGGAAATGAAAGGCGGTTACAAAGTGTATGAAACTTGATAGAGAAGCGTTATTACTTACTCCTATTATAATAATAATATAGTAAAGCTAAACATAACATATTTTGACTCTTGAGTTATACCATAAAAAAGCTTATTTTTTTTTATTGGGTTAAATATGAAAAATCCTCCTTTGAAAAGAAGGGGAAAAATAATCCTCTTTGAAATTTGATGAGAATTAACTCTTATTATAAACGTGAAAATAAAAGCTTTAATTACTATTAATCTATGATTTTGAACAAAATTGTAAGTTTTAATTGTAAACCAATTATTATGAATAGGATTTCTTTTTAACCTTATTAATTAGGTGAATGTTTTTAAAGTAATTTATGTTTTTCCTATTTATCATGGGACAATCACATTGATATGCATATATGCTTCTAGACATGTGTGATGTTGCACATCTTAATTATCCTTTTCTAATGATCCAATTAAATATGTTGTTTGTTGTTAAAGTTTAATTGAAAACAATTTTTTTATCGGTAATAAAAGTCATGTAAATTCAACTCTCTCCGCTAATTAGGCCATCACAAAATCTCGTGAGAGATGGTTTTTTTTGAGAGGCTATCTTTAATTATGCCCGTTTATTATATACTTTTTAAATTATTATAATTAAATATTCAGAATGATGTAAGTAGACATTTAAGATATTGAAAGTAGGCATTAAGAATACGATAAGTAAGCATTAAGGATAATGTAAGTAGACATTAGGAATACGGTAACTAGACATTAATCTTTAATGGGCGCTGGACTTGAAATACGTGTTTAAAAAAGACGATCTTTTAAGAGAGTACCTGTTGCTTAATAGTATTTAAGTAATGAAATGTAATATGCTTCTAGATTAAGTGCGGAAACTTGGACATGCTACATTGAGGAATATATAGGGTTAAAAATTCCCTTATCACTAAAATATATATAAAATATATGCATATTTATATTTGATTTGTCACAACAATGTAATTTGTTTTTAGTGGGATATATTTAATGACATTTAATTTCATAACTTTAAATTTCAAATAGTATATATAGTGAATTTAACGACATTTATTACACCCTTTAGTAGCATAATAAAAAATCATACTAAAGCTTTTCGCAACATAGTTACTAGTGACCTTTCTTATAAATACCACTATAGACTATAGTAACAATTACATATGCCACTAAAGGCCAAATAAAGTGTCACTAAATCACTTTATAGTGGAACTTAAAATAAAAACGAACAATTATCACACTAAAAATATAAATCAATGACATGTTTTTAATGTCACTAAATCCAATGTTGCGAAAAATTAAATTTATTGTAGTGTGTTATAGTTAGTCACTACAACATAATTTACTTTTAGTAGAATATATTGCGACATTTAATTTAAATGTCGCTATTTCAAATTTCTAATAATATATATAGAGGATTTAGTGACGTTTATTACACCCTTTAGCAGCATAATAGAAAATCACACTGAAACTTTTTGCGATATAGGGTCTAGTGACATTTCTCACAAATGCCACTATAAACTATAGTAACAATTACAAATGCCACTAAAGACCAAATAAAGTGTCGCTAAATCACTTTATAGTGAAAATTAAAATAAAAGCTAATAATTATTACACTAAAAATATGAATTAGTGACATTTTTTTAATGCCACTAAAACTAATATCGCAAAAAGTTAAATTTGTTGTAGTGAGTTCATATCTTTAAGTGTGAAAAATATTTATCAAAATGTTGTAAAAGCCTATAATAGTTAATGTAGTAAATTCTTAAGGGTAGATATCAAAACTAGCACATAACTGGTGTATTTGTCGAGGAATCAACTTATCTAAAATTTTAGCTAATGTTTAAGGCCCTAGGATGTATTATACACTCTAATATGCCCCTCACACGAGAGTTCTTTGGCTAGAAGTGCAGATACAAAACATTCCTTCCTCATACCTACACTGAGTATTTCACTTTAAATGTGAGGTGGTTGAGATTCAACTTTTAATATCATGTCATAGAACCAATAACTGAACCAAAAGCTTAAGCTGATGGTTGAGGCTCTAGAATATGTTATATACTCAAATACTCTCCCTCACACGAGAGCCATTTAGAATAGAAATGTTGATGCAACACATATCCTCCTATACCTAGTACTGAATAGTATTATCATGTTATCAAATGTATGATAATACTACTCACTAATGTATTTGATAATTACTTTTCTATTTAGAGAATGCAATTGCCCTACAATGAGATAAAATTTAAACTCGAAACCTGAAATTTGGAAGGTAAGCTCTCAACCATCAAGCTAAATCGAGCAAATGTTATGGGTGTGGTATGTCTCATCTATCATGTGTAGTGTAGTACAATTGGAGAAAATGTGGGAGCCTGGCTTAGATATGTGAATGCTTGTGGGAATGAAGTTATCTACAAAGTTTGAAATTCATGAAAAGTGATTATCAAAGTGATCATAAATGAAATTGTTATCAAACATGGTAGTGTAGGCCATGAGAAAGTTCATAATCATCTTTTAATAACACCCATCATAATTTGGTTTAATGAACAATCTATCATGTGCACTTGCTTTGGTGTAGGATAATTTGCTACTAATTAATGAACATCTCTTTCTCTTAGACAAATTGTTGATAGATGAGACAATGTATATATACAAATTTATACAAGTATATTATATTATATTATATTTATATTTCACTTAAATTGTTTCTTTTTTCTCTTAAGTAAGAGTTTTTTTTGATAAAAAATATACTTCTATACAATCATCTTTATTGAATGGAAGAGTAAAATTATTAAAATATTATTAGGCAAGTTAGAAAAAGGCATATAAGAGTACAATATAATGATTTATTTACTATTCTCCCTAATTTATTTTGCATAGCACAAGTCTAGAAGCGTTTACATTATATGGCAAGTTAAACAAGGGCATATAAGAGTAAAAAATTTATCATTACATTTCATGCATGGATACATTTTTGGTTCATAATACACTCACATAATGTCTTTTTTTTATATATGATTTTTTCGATGTGTTAGAGTATATACATATCATGAGACCTTAATCTTAAACTTTAGATCTGATATAATGTCACGAAACCTACTCAATCAAAAGCGTATGCTTTTGGTTGAGGTTCCATTTAATGTTATATACTCTAAAAATGTAATTTCTACTCCATGAGTAAAGAGTACAATATAACTATTACTCGAGGCAACTACAGATGATTAGGGTTTGGTTTAAGCCATTTCAAATTTGATTTAAAAAAATTTGGAGCTTGATTGAAAACGTAGCGGCAGGTTTTAATTTCGATTCATATTAGCGATTTAACAGTTTTGTCAGGCGAAGTTATAGAACCACTATAGGTCATGGTTCGGAACTGATTCCATGTTGTTTTAGTTTGGACCATTTCCAAGAGGTTCAAAGTCGGTTTGGTTCCAAAGTAAGTCGCCCATGCCTATCTCTAGGGGAAACATACTCCATTTTCACGTTGCATAAACAACATGATTTACCTTTCTTGGATTGCCAAGCAATACTTATATATGAAATTTAACAGTACTTATTTATTTCATTGAGATTACAACATTATATTATTTATTTTATTGAAATTACACCATTAAACAAATTTATCTGAAAATTTTTAAAAGAAATTGTTACAATTTTAAGGAGATGAAGAGAATAATTGCTAGAAGGACACATAATTATGAAGTATTTTTTTAAAATATTACATATATTTTTAGAGGAAAAAATTCAGACGACAAGAAAGAGATAAGCATGCAGTAGCTAGTTGGTGGAAGTAGGACATTTTGTACCCATTACTATTTACGTAGTTCCCAAATTAATTATTTATGTCTGCTCTATTCTGATGCTTAATCTTGGAAGAAGTGCCTTATTCTCATGCATGCTCCTACGGAAAATATAACTCATCCCTTCCTTTATAATTTTCCACGATATAATAAAAAAATATTACATATTTAAATTATGTATAAATCATATAAGGTAGTGTTTAATAATATATAATTTATTTAAAAATAGAAAATTTAATTTTGACATTTACATTTTGCCAAATATGCAATAAAGCAAATTTAAAATAATTGAGAAAAAGTATGAGGATAATAATATTATCATTTATAACATTCTATACCACAATGTAAATTACTTGTAACACATTCTAAAATGATAATTTTATATTAGCAAATCACCACATAACCTCAATTTTTGTAGTCCCGTAATTTATGAATTTTACTCCTCTTTTCTTCTAAAATAGTAGTAAAAAGAAATATGGTCATTTTAAGAAAAATGTGGATATTTGTAATATATAAAAAGAGAAATTTAAATATATAAATGAAATTAAAATAGAAGTAAATATATGGATGATAGTAGTATTAAAAATTTTATGATTATGAGTCAAACTTGTATAATAAGATGTAAACTTATAGATTCAGTTTTGCTAAGTTATTTTCGTTGCAGGAACCAATCATTCTAAGGATCTTTCTCGAACTAATGAACTCTTTGGCCGCACCCTACTTTTTTGGATATGGATTGCTGTCTTCTTTCTCTTTTCAGACCCTGTTCATAGTTTCTTATGGGAATGATACACTAAATATAATGATGATGTTAAAAAAAAGTAATGGACTAATTTCTAGAAATCAAAATGAGAGGAACAACGCATAGAGGCTAATACAAATTAAACAAAATCAAATGATGAAGTTGATAATATCAATAAAAAATACTCCCTTTACACCAATATAAATGTCCCATTTGCTTGGGCACGAATATTAAGAGTGGTGTGGAGTCCATTAAAAAGGTAGTAGTTGGATAAGTAGTGAAGGGTAATTAGTAAAAGGTAAGTAGTGAATGGTAGTTGGGTAAGTAAGTTATATAGGGGTATATTCGTAATTGCTTGTGTGAGCTAAAGATATTTTAGGTAAAAAAAAAGATTGACAAAAAAAATATGACAATTGATATAGTTTTGCCAAATAAAAAAATGTGACAATTATATTAGTATGGAGGGAGTATGATTAATGAGATTTGGATCCGGTTCAACGATGTCACATAAGACATCTCCTCCCAACTTAACTAGAACACGTCACTATATGTTAGAGGCTGTCAGTTCCCATCGTTAATTACCTGTGAATTTATCCCTAACAACCCAAAATAAAAATTAATGTTAAATGAAAAGTACATGATTATTAGTTTACAAGCATAAGTTTGATAATGTCTATCAAAAATATACACTTTGGTTTTTGTGATAATATAAAGTATATAAGAAAGTAGGTATATTTGTTAGGGAATGTTTATTTATAATTAAAGAAACATTAATTCTTAAATGAGACGGTCTCACGATGATATTATTTTTATTAGGCTGATTCAATATACATTTTATGTCTTAAAGTGATCACTTATAACATTAAATTAAGGGAAATTATCAATGGTGCCCTTGTACTATTGAAAAATTACAATGGTACCGAACTGCATTTCAGTGGTACCCCCCAATTATATGGTAATTACAACCGTGACCTTAATGATGAATTTTCCGTTAAATGTCCGTTAAATTTGGAATTTAACCTAACCATGGTTAGTTTCTTCATCTTCTTCCCTTTTCTCTTTCATGGCTGCTCTTCTTCCATGGCAGCTCTTCTTCCATGGTTAGTATGGAATTGCAAATTGCAGGAATTTGAGTTCAGCTCTTCAATTTCCATAGTGAATACCCAAGAATAAATGGAAAGACCAAAAGCTTCCATTTTTCGAAAAAGAAAAAAATGAAATTAGAAAAGGCTTAAGGCTTTTGCATTTATAATCTGGAATTTTTTTCGATTTATCGAATTTCAATATTCAACATTTTGGTATGAATGAATTTGCAATTTATATTGAGCAAATATACAGGGATTGAACAATTGAACCAAATATGGTAATTATTTTGCCCACTTTTTTAAATATTTTATTTGAATTGTTTGAAGATGATGAAGGAGGGATTGAGACCCAACTTTTCTTCCATTTTCTAATTTGACCGTTGAAGATTATTGGTGTTCCATATTAGCTTGACATCTGATGGTGAAGAAGGAGACCGATCGACGGTGGGTTTGTCGACGACTCTTTGATATTTTATCATTTAATTTATGCAACTTTTGTTCAAATTTTGATATTTTTTATTTTTTAATGTTATTCAATTTCTGGGTTTCAATTTTAGCAATTTTATGGGTTTAATTTATATAATTATTTGGGGTTTAATTTCTACATTTTTCTGCACTTTTTAATTTTTAGGTTCTTAGTTTATCCTAATTTGTCTATTTATTCTTGGGTATTCACTATGAAAATTGAAGAGCTGAACTCAAATTGCTGCAATTTACCCAAAAGTGAAAAAATACAGATTAAAAGAGAGACAAAGAATTTACCCAAAAATGGCATGAACTAAATTAGGGTTCATGTTTTACAATTTCACATTTTTTTTGAGGAATTAGCAACCCCATGGAAGGATTACACTGAATTTAATGCCGAGAAATTAGCTAATTTCCAGAAATTTAATGCCGAGAAAGAGCTTGTACTGGAATTAGGATTACACTGAATTAGAAGGAATTATGGGGTTTTGTAAGTGTATTTCTAATGCAAAGATTCAAAGACTAATTCCATACTAACCATGGAAGAAGAGCAGCCATGAAAGAGAAAAGGGAAGAAGTTGAAAAAAGTAACCATGGTTAGGTTAAATTCCAAATTTAACGGACATTTAACGGAAAATTCATCATTAAGGTCACGGTTGTAATTACCATATAATTGGGGGGTACCACTGAAATGCAGTTCGGTACCATTGTAATTTTTCAATAGTACAAGGGCACCATTGATAATTTCCCTTAAATTAATTACTTACAGTTTTAAAATAATCACTTTTTATAGTTCTAGAGTGATTACTTATAACCTTAAAACGTTCACTTACGATTTTAAAGTAATCAATTAAAGAAATAAGTTAATTATATGGGCTCGTCTCATGGTGAAACGGTTCCATACACGACGAGCTATTGTTTCACAAAAACTTGGGTGAGAACGTCTCACTTGTGAGACGCGTCTTATTGGGCAAGCCTAATTGTATATATTTTTTTACCAATTTTTTCAATTTAAACATTAAAAAATAAAAGAAAAAGAAATTAGAAAATGTTACAGTTGTAAGACGCTCAATAACACGAGGATACCATTAATAATCAAAAAAACTTAGAAGTACCATTAATAAAGTGCAAAAACTTAAAGGTATCATTAATAATTTCCCATATTTTAATCAGATCTACTTTTATAAATTTATCATAGTTCAGGTAATACAAGATTTGCTCAACTTTAAGGTAATGTAAAGGTTACATATATATTAACAGAGCCCAAATGCAATATAGGAGGAAAGAAAATCCCAACGGAGTTCAAGTGAAGACTATAGAGAGAATATTATTGCACACGACCGTCTTGTTTATTTTTGAAGTCTAGAGCAAAAGATAAAAAAATTCATTGAAATATAAGTTTAAATGAATAATATAATATTATTTTGTTTTTTTGATATTTGAACTATTTTATAAAAAGAGACTAATAACTTTTATTACTTGACAACAAATGTAAATTATATCTGAATTTAATTCAAGTTAATATCATTTTTATAGATCAAATTACAATTTTTAATCTATAAAAATTTTAAATCGTAAGTAATAGTTCGCTTTGTTCTTGCTAATCAATAAACATATTACTAGAGTATATTACGTCAATCGTTTTAATTTTACTACATAAATCATAAAAAACCTTCACTATTTAATTATTTACAATATAGCTAAATATAATGATGACATGAAACAATCCCAACTCAGCGTACTTAAAGATTTCGAAGGATCATTCGATACCCGATGGGGTTATCAAATATTATAGCTAAATATAATGATGACATGAAACAATCCCAACTCAGCGTACTTAAAGATTCCGAAGGATCATTCGATACCCGATGGGGTTATCAAACTTGGATCGACATGAAACAATCCCAACTCAGCGTACTTAAAGATTCCGAAGGATCATTCGATACCCGATGGGGTTATCAAATTTGGATCTGATCCTTCTGTTAGCTGTATACCTACTCTATTGTGCTCATTTAATATCATTTGTTATTTTGATTCATTTCATTCATTTTACGTTATTTTTTTATGGATAATGATTGATCATTTTTCTTTGGAAATATTACCTTGAATAATCCGAATTTTTCGCGATTTTCCTACAATAATTCCAACTATTGAGTCACTAAATTACAAAAATATAAAATAAAATAATTAAAATAAAATAAAATTAAATAGTAACCACTATCTACCCTACCCCGACCACTCCACCTCAGCCTATCCCCACTCCGGCCAGCCACCGCTTTTCCTCCCTACCCTCACTGCCAGTCTGCTACCCACCCCTCCCTCTCGCTACAGTGATTAATTCAGGCCCTAATTTTTTTTCATTAAATCTCATGTTTTTAAATGGTGACAACTCCATTATCAACCATCACAACCTCTTCTTCTTCACTCTCAATCCACAATTCCCTTTTTTCTATATTCCCAAAACCAATTTCATTTCTCTCCTTCTTAGACAAAATATTCTGACATTGACATGGCCTTCTTGATGAAGTAAACCCAGATGAATATATCATCTTTAACCCACTTGAAAATCTTAAAGGTTTGAAGGTGGTGATGAGTTGAATCAGAATGTGGTGCGACTAGGTCTTGGGCCTGGGTTGTAAAAGGGTTTTGGGACCTGTAATTTTGTGGGTAGGGTTGTGCGCCACTAAAGAAAAGCAATTGGCGGCGGCGGTAGTGGCTGCGTGGTGGTGTCTCCGGTAAGAGGGAGGGGTGGCAGTGGGGCTAAATTGTTAAGGGGTATATATTTTTAAAAAAAATTTTTAATTGTAATTCATCATTTTTCTAAGAAAAATTTAATTTTGAAAACTCTACCTTTTGCTCGTTATCTTTTAAAAATTTCATCTTTTGATTATTTTTTAAAAATTTAACCTTTATACTGTATTTTTTTTTTAAATCTGACCTTTTGGTTCTTAATTTGTTTATTGATGAATTTTGCAAGTAACTTAATGAAGTCAGTACTTTAAAAGAAAACACAGTATAAAAGTCGGATTTAGCAAAAAGTGGAATTTAAAATTAAATTTTCCTTTTTCTAATTCAAAATGACTTCTTCAACAAGTAGTAGGTAACCTAATGTAACCAAAGCAAAGATCCTTTTAAGGTCGGATTATTCATAGTTAATCAATAAGTAGAAATATCATAGGAAAATTGGAAAAAAAACAGATTATTCACAACAATTTTTCTTTCTTCTTTTGTTTATACATATTATTTAATTTTCTATTTATTATCAAATATCTATATTTTTTAAAATTATTTTATTTTTTCCTGATTTAAAGGGACCGAGTATTACGTACGACAGCCTACAACCTCTAGTATTAACTATTTTTGTACCCTTCCTAGCTCAACACTGCACACATATTATTTCTTTTATTTTCAACCTTCTGTATCTACGACCCATTCATTATTGGTATTCTTCCATTTTTTTCTTTGATTTTCTTTTAAAAAAAACTTAGTCATTTTTACTATTTATCCTAATTTCTTTAATTGATTTAGCTGAAATCAATAGAAGTTATTTTATTAATTTGCTGTAAATTGTATAAAATGATACAAAGACATTAATAATAATGAGTTGGAGATGAAGCCAAGGGAGAATGTAAAATCAACGTAAAAAAATCATATAAATAAATAAATGACAAGATTATTACAACATCAAAAGGAAATAAATAGTATTTTGAAATGTTGCTATCAATTTACACTCTTTTACCAATTTATCCACCATGTATAAAACCAAGTTGATATAACACATTGAATAAAGTACGTAAAAAATTCAAAATTACTCAATTCAAATGCAATTTAACTAAAAACTAACATTGATAGTTAATGTCAAATAAATATGTTATATATACTATTATGTCCTTTCACATGTTGCTCTGATACCAAATTAAAGTATCAATTTAATTAAAAGATTACGCTGATTGTTAAAGCATTATAAAATAATTAATTTCTTTTAAAAATCTAACAACTAATTTTGTATACATCATCACTAATATTGTAAGATTGCTAAAAGCCAAAAGTAGGAAACAAAAAGTGGAAAATTATAATGTGCCATTGATTTATAAATATATAGTCCAAAATTAAAAGAAATAGAAGTTCAACTGTTTAACGTTGTGATTTTTGGCACGCTTGATGAATTTTGTCTTTCCCTTAAGATTTGGCCATTTGGGGCCTCCTCTTGTATTTCCCAAATTTTAGGTTCATATCACAATTATTTGCGTCTTTTTTCTTTTTCTTGTTGTGGATTTATCATGCATATAAACATACAAATTTTGAAGCAACAGTTTTTGATGTTTGTTACCTCTATTTGTTTGTTACCTCTTTTTAGTCTTTCCAACAATTATAATCTAATCTTATTGCCCACTCTCATTTAAGTGTTGGGGTGGCAGTTATGAAGATGTATAAACATAAAATGGAATTTAGCACAGATGCAAATGTTATGGTACATGTGCGAAAACACTAGAATTTATAAGATTCGAAACCAGATATTGAGAGAGAGGCTATTGGATTACACCCATTTTTGCAAATATATGCGAAAGTAAATTGAGATAATTTGAGCATGTGTAAAGAAAGAGCACCAATATATGCACCTGTGAGAAAGGTGAAAAGCATTACAATTGATGGAAAGAAAAGTCGTGGTAGACCTAAGAAATGACAATCACATTTCTACAGGCACAAATAATAATCATGACAAATATACTGCCTATGGGCTAGGATACAAATACAACTTCTTCCAATTAATTTTATCCCTAATTAAGTCCTAAGAGAAGTGCAACTCAATTAGGACTTAACTAGGGATAAAGCCAGTTGGAGATGTCGTATTCGCATCTTTGACAATAGGGAGTATCGTGATTATTTTTTGTACTGTTGTGTATGTAGGAATATCATTTACATATCTTTTTTTATGTGTCAGTTTCGATATATGTCTTGCCTTGCTTTGTCATGCTTTTATCGTGCCTATGGTGTGTTCTTAGTATTCAGCTTTCTTTTGCAGGTTTGTTGTGGGACTCTTTCTAATCGCAAAATTTTTTAATAATAATAAGATATGCCATCTTTCAGACTCATTTTTATCTAGGTTTTTCCTCCTAATCTTTCTCTTTGACTATCCTCCCTTTATCATATTTGATTAAGAGGCAGAGCTAGAGCGGTTGGGATTGGTCATGATCTCCCCTCAACTTAATTTTTTTCTTTGATGATGAGTTATAAAGTATTTTTAGAATTTTGACCCCTTGGAAAAATACAATATTAACTTCTTGCCTAGCCTCATCTTAATAGTTGGCTTGCCACTAATTTGATTTTACTCAAAATATTGAAGATGACTAACTAATAAGACTGCTCAATTTATCATTTCAATACTATAACATGACTTTTGCAAAAAATCATAAATTAAAAAAAAAAAAAATAAAAGCATATTTAATGGGGTGATAAATATTTGTCTAATGGTCACCTTAAAAATAGAGGTTACCTACTATAGAAAGGACCACAAACTAAGATGAAAGGAGGTGAGAAGATTAGTATGATATGTTAAACTCTTGTACAAGAGAAAGGGGCATAAAACCCACATTTTTCATCCCAAAAATAGAAAAACAAGAGTAAACAGGATCTAAAATAAGAGTTCAAATTTGGGTGACAAAATGATAAAAAGTGGCAAAAACCAAAATTTCTTCCCCTCGTATAGCGTTGTTTTGAACACCAAGGTCATTTTCATAGGATTTAGAGTCAAAAAGACTTTTAGTATCTAAAATTTCTGGTTAATAAAGTAAATTATTATAAATTTATAATTAGTTTTTTCATCAATTAAGAACTACTTCTATATGACACGTCTATATTTATAATGAAAATTATTATATATAGAGTTCGTCTCTATTATTTTAATGATTAAGGGCCAAGCTTGTACAGTATTATGTAAGATGGCGAATTTAGTTTCACTTACTTCTTTTTTGTTGTACGAACCTATCATTTTGAGGATCAATCTCGAGCCGGGGGACTCTTTGGTCGCATCATTCTTTATGGTTATGGGTTGCTGCCTTCCATCCCTCCCCAGTCTCTGATCATAATTTTCTATGTATTGAATACATCGGGTACAATAATGATGATGATGTCTCTGTTATTTTTCTAAACACATGTTAAAGTTTAGGAAAATTTACCTGGAATAATTCAACCTTTTATTGATTTTCTTACAATAATCTCAACTTTTGATTAACCATGAATAATCCAAATTTTAGGGTTAATTACCCAAGAACATTGTTCCCAATATGAAGATAGGTTTTTGCAAGTTAATTTCCACACAATAAAAAAAGAAAAATAAAATAAAAAATCAAAAATACAAAAAAATTAAAAGTTAAATAAAAAATAAACTTACTTGATTCCATTTTTTAAAATTAAATTTCAATTTTTTAAATTATTTTTATTATTTAAATTTTGTATTTACGTTTTTAATTTTTTTATGCAAAATGACTAATTGTAAAAGTAAAAGGTTACGTTGAGATTATTCATGATTAATAAAAATTTAAGATTATTATAGGAAAATCAATAAAAACTTAAATTATTTTAAACACTTTTTCCTAAAGTTTAATCAACCCTCTATAAGAAATTTTATTTCTTTCAGTTTAGTTGATATCTATAAAATATAAAGAACTAACACTGAACTCTTATGAAGATACCCACTAGACATGCTTTTTAATAGTCTAATCCATTTAAAAAATTGGGATACACGCAGTATAATAAATGTTTCAGATGTAATAAATAGAATAATTCTGTAGTATTAAGCAATAAGTAAACGCACAAACATGTATAGTTGGCTTGTTGCTAGCTACTATACTGGGATTTGAGAACTGTGAAGTCAACGCTTCTTTTGAGTAATCTACTTAAACAAGTTTTACTAATTCTGAAGATCCAATCTGTCCTAAACAGTTCAGAGGAATCTTATATTTTACTTTAATTATCAAATCTTGTGCTAATTTAATACCAATTGTAATTGCTACTTTCTCCGTTTCTTAAAGTTGTTCCTAAGAAAAAAGTTTACGAGAATTAAAAAAATAAAATTTT
Source organism: Amaranthus tricolor (assembly GCF_026212465.1). Lineage (NCBI taxonomy): Eukaryota > Viridiplantae > Streptophyta > Magnoliopsida > Caryophyllales > Amaranthaceae > Amaranthus > Amaranthus tricolor. The sequence goes on along the minus strand of NC_080057.1, from coordinate 21,096,363 downwards.
TTAGATGGTTGATTTATCATTTTATTAATTTATATTATAAATTCGATGAAGAAAAAGTAAGGACCATAAACATTAAATAGATATTAAAATAAAGTTAGTGGAAAAATATAGAGACCACACCTATTCAAAGATGTTGAAATAAAATTAGTAGAAAACATAAACATTATTAAAATATTGAAATGAGGATATACACAAAAGGTTAATAGTGTCTAAAATCTGTAATATAGACAAAAAATTCTTTAGGAAAACAAAAAAATTAAATTATCCAAAATAACAAATGAGAACAATTTTAAGGAACAAAATTTTTTGAGTTTGCGTTCTTTGATTATTTAATATGGGAATTTTTTTGAATTGCGAAAGGTAATTTGATAGTAATAATATACTACTCCATTTTTTTAAATTTGCGATCTTTAATTATTTTATATGAGAATTGTTTCTAATTAATTGGATAAACTCTAAGGGATGGAAGAAGGTACTATTTGTGATTTGTGAACATTGTTAATATAAAAATTATTAATAGAATTAATTAGTTCTGTTTTATATACTCTACTTTCAATGACTAGTAAAAGGTATGTTTTGGTTCAAGTGAGTACTATAGCATTTGACCTCTTGTATATACGTCTTATTATATTCCTTGTGTGAAAAATAGACCAATCATTTTCAGGGCTTGTATGGTTGGAGGTAAATTCTAGGGTATATTGACAAAAAAAAAAAAACTTTTTTTTAATGTTATAGGCTATATATAATTCATCTTTTAATTATGTAAGAAAATTTTAGCTTTAAAATAATAAAAAGTCAGCCTAGCTTGTACAATGTTTTCAACAAATAACTTTTAACTATACAAGATTTTATTTTTTAATATAACTTTATTCTTGTAATAACAAAATATGTGTAAAAATGGAGTATTGACAACCCGGTAAAGAAGATTAAAAGTAAAAGCTAGGGAGAGTTAAAAGATTATGAGGAAGATTGAAGATGATTTGGAGAATATGAGTGAAAAATGATATATAGGTTTAAACTTACAAATTAGGATGGTAGAAAATCATACTGTATCGAGAAGAGAAATCTATATAGATGACAATTGAAATTGATATACACTACAACAAAATTAATTTTTCGCGACATTATATTTAGTGACAAAAAAATGTCACTAATTATATTTTTGGTGTAATATACTTATTGGTTTTTATTTTAAGTCCTACTAAAAAATAATTAATTGACACTTTATTTGGCCTTTAGTGACATATGTAATTGTTATGAGAAATGTTATTAGATCCTACTTCATGTCGCAAAAAGTTTTCGTATGATTTTTTATTATACTACTAAAAGATTTAATAAATGTCACTAAATCTACTATATAAAAATGTACCATTAAAAATTTAAAGTAGTGATATTTAAATTAAATATCACTAAATATATTATGTTGTAGTGATATTTCGTTCATATAGTTAATCTTAATTTTTTAGAATTAAAACTAACATTTCTATTGATGTAAACTAAACCTAACAACAGAAAATGAATTTTTTAAGTGAAAAAGAAAATAAAGTATTTTAAGTTTGTAACACTTTTCATTTAAAAGTTACTTTCATGAGGAATTGTTTTCCAAAAACAATAATATTTAATGTCTAAATCACTTGTATAGTCGTTTTATTAAGCGGCTAATTTAAGGGCATTAATCATACAATTAAATACTGCAATCATGAAACGAAATCTGGATCCAACTGTGAAAGTGAGTGAAACTACCAAAAAGAGAGTATTGATCGAGTTCACTACAATCATGGGACTCAACTCTTTTATTTTATTAATCGTCATTTTTGCATTAAAATATTCTCTCTTTATGTTGGCTATCTTGCACCATGTTTAATACTCTCTCCGAACCAATTTAGATGTCCCATTTGATTGGACACGGTTATTAAGGATGGTGTGAGATCTATTAAAAAGGGTAAGTAGTAAAGGGTAAATAGTGAAGGTTAAGTAGTGAAGGGTAGTTGGGTAAGTAAGGTATATGAGGGTATATTCGTAATTACTTGTGTGAACTAATGATATTTAGGTAAAAAGAGATTGATAAAAATAGAAATGGGACAACTAAAAAAACTTTGCCAAATAAGAAAATGGGACAATTAAATTGATTCGGAGGGAGTACTATATATTATAAGTACTTATGAAATATAATGTTTTACTTGGTATTTTATTATAATTTATGGTATTACAAATTTGAAATTAACTTTAGAACGAGATTTATTTATTTTTTAATTTTTGTATGATAAGTAATAATTAAGAGACTTTTAACATTTTTGCAATCTTTTATAGATTAATGAACTAATAAAATTGCATTGATAATTTCTCAACTGACCAATTTAAAAAGCTTTTCATTAAAAGAAAGATTTTTAATATAACCAACAAAAGAAAACACCCAAACAAAATGTGTCTTTCTTAATCTATCCTTAATTCACTATTTCTTAATAAAATTAGTGTTCTTAATCATTGATTAACTCGCAAAGTCTTGTCACCTTGTGTATCAATAATACCTCTAACTCCTAAGGCCATATTATCTCTTTATGTGACTTTATTAAAGTGAAATGCAATATTAAAAGTGGATCTTATATAAATTTAATTTCTTTCGATTGCTTTAAACATATTTTTTGGAGTAATTATTTGTTTTTTCAATTAAAATTAGAACTTGCTAAAAATAATTATAAAAGGTGAAAGACAGTATATTCTATAAAAATCCTGTAGATTTACTATGAACTCGTTTAATTGACCTTGAAAATAAATATTCATAGGAATTTATAATGCACGGGAATTTAATTCCATTCTTAATTATAAATACTACTCCATAAAATAGTCTAAAATTTCAAATTAAAAATATATAATTTTGAGAGTCGAAGCAATCACAAATTCACAATGATGAGAAAAAACAATTTGGGAAATAGGTGATTTTAATCTTTTTCAATAATAATTAAAGAGTCAAAGAGGAAAACAAATTTTTAAAAAAAAGGTAAGAGAGGGTATAAAGCCAAAGAGGCCACTTGGTTGTTTTTTAATTTCCTTGGAATTTCCGTTGCTTAAGAAATGCTTATTTTTAGAATTATCAATTTGTTTGAGAGTTTTTGGCGAGCATTGTAATAAGAAAATTCTCTTGGAAGTAGAAATTCCCACCATAATGTAAATTTAATTATCAATTAAGCATTAATAATTCCACTTTTATATGTCAATTAAAATTTGTTTTTGTATCGGAGCAAAAAAAATTGCCTACGATTTTTATGAAGGAAATAACTGCTAAAAATTTAGAAATATTTATTACAATTTAGTTTCAGTGTCAACCAAATGAGTTTCATATTGAGTAACAAGAGCTCAACGACCTTTGAACTCAAAAGTAAAAACATGTTAAGGTAAGTTACAAAATTTACATAAAATTTTTAATAATAAAACTTTTTAATATTTATATATTTTAATATATATATATATATATATATATATATATATATATATATATATATATAATTAAAGCGTGATCATATATGTTGTTAAATGATTTTCCAACTCAATTTACATTAAATTTTCATTACTATTTTCGTAATATTTTTTAATCTAATAACCAAGGGAGCTAGCCATTACTAGTCCATGTTGCTAAAGATCATGTGTAATAACTCCAGATCCTACCAACACTGTAGAAGTACGTATTCTCTACATCTTGTATACTTGCCAGATGATCTTAGTGTAATTATTGACACATACAACTCATATCATAATACAGCAAGCAGCTTATAACACAACCACTACGAAGAGATCAAATCAACCTGAGCTTTTATATTGAAACCGAAATCACAATAAGAAAAACTATTTAAAATTGTTAAAAGAATATATAAATATATGAGATCATCTCACCATGAGACGAATCCATATAATTAATTTGTTTTTCTAATAAATTAATTTTAAAATTATAAATATCACTTTAATAAACTAATATACTTAAGTCCGCCTAAAAGAGATCAGATTGTCTCTCTATGGGACCGTTTCTGTAATACCCCAGATTTAGCTTGAAAAAGGATTGATAGACTACTCATATCAACAAGGTGCATCTTTTTTTCTAGGGAGCCCATTTGCTAAGAACTCCACAGTTAAGCGTGATTGGTGGAGATCAATCTTAGGATGGGTGACCTCCTGGGAAGTTTTCCCGGGTGCGCACGAGTGAGGCCAAAGTGCGCTGGAAAGACTTGTGTTGGTTTGTGGGGCTAGTCTACAGTCTTCATGAGTAGTCACAAGCGGTCCGAATGGCCGGGGTGTTACAGTTTCATTTAAGAGTTTGTGTTTTAAAAATCTCAACTTTGAGATATTATTTAAATTTTTTTGAAATTTTATTCTAAAATTTCAACTTTAAAATGTTATTTATAAATTCTAACTTTTTAACAAATTTTAGAAGAAAAATATACATAAACCAATAAAATAAGATCATTACGTTTATTTTTATCTTTTACAGTGATCAGTGAACACTAATAACTTAATTAGGTGTCTCAAAATTAAGATTATCTCTATTAAATAATATTTCAAAGTTCGAATTTTTAGATTTGAAACATCTATAATTTTTTTAAACTTTATTTTTTTCAAATAAATATTAGTTATACTATTATAGGAGTATTATTAAGTTTATTAAGCATAAAAAATTGAAAAAGAAAAGAGAAAAAATAAAGAAGTGATGACGAGAGAGGCAGTCACATGGCATTAATGAATAGGGTGGTAAACACTAAAGACATGAAAGATTTTTGGTTTGGAAAGCCCCCACCATTTCCATTTTGAAGGCAACTACCCTTGCTGGGTCTCTTCCCCTTCTTTCTTATGGAGAACGTGATTTTGTGTTGTCGGTGGGATACTTCTTCATTTATTTCCTCCTATTTTTTTAAAAAAAATTATTATTTTCGATATGTCTTGTATGAAACTGTCTCACTATAAAACAAACCTCATATAATCAAGATATTTTTCTGATTGATCATTTTAATATCGTAAGTGATTGCTACTTCTTCCGTTCCATATTACTTGCATCGAACCAATTTTTACAATATTCATCAGGATATTTTCGATATGTTTTATTCTCGAGTTGCATATTTTCATAATATTAATTTTTTTAATTTTTAGTTAGGTATTACTCTAGATATAAACGATTCGACAAACGCATTGAATTGCGCAAAAATATATATTTGGTACAAGTATTTTGGAACGAAAAAAATATATAACTATACTTTAAGGTTATAATTAGTCATTTCAAGATTATAAATAATGAAATATAAGCGATTAATTTGAAATTGAAAATAAAAATGATCTCACGGCGATGCCCTTTCATTTGAAACTTTCAAATTAAACGGCTACAAATCTACAACTAATAACTGCCGAAAAAACTAACAGTTACGTCTTAGTTAATTTACATTAAACATACTAGTAACATATTTTATCAACCGCTACTATTTCTAACTGCAATTAGGTATGAAATCAACGAAAAGTAAATATTATTTATAGTTCATTATTTATCAACTAGTCACAGGCTACATATTAAACTATAATTTTCGTAGGGGTAACATGATTGAATATATAACATATGATATGAGATTCAGTCAAATCAAAAGTATGAATCCATAGTTGCAATTAGGTAATGTTATCATACATTATACTAAAAATGTTTGGAAAATTCTAACTGTCATATTTAAAGAAAGTTGATTTAATTATTAGTTAAAAAAAATAATATAATATTTAATCTTGATCAATATTTCTAATATTAAAGTATCTTTTGACTAGCATTGTTTATAGTTAAATTGAGTAAATTAGAAAAATATACTGTACATTATATTCTTGATAATTTCCAAGATTACAATATTAATTTATATATATAACTGTCAAAATTGAGTGTTTTTACTGCATAATATTTTTGGCCTTTTTTTTTTAATATCATATGTTTATATATGTCGATGCTAAAAAAAATGTACATATCATGAGCTTCTACATATACTTTATTATGCTTCATCACGCGAACTTTATTATGATTCATCACACGAGAGTCGTCTATTAACTATTAACTTAAAAGTATTAATGCAATATAGACTATCATCTTACTTGATGTTAAAAATTTACATGAAAATAGAAGTGTAAAAGATTTGAAGCTGTATGACGATCTTTTATTACATTAATTAACTTTTAATACAATGTCAAAAAATTATAAAACCAAAAGTTTAATCTTACGATAATTGTTGTTTTTCTTAGCGGATGACTTTACGGTGGTCTTAAACTCTCAGGTAAATTTCCAAGCATAACAAAGCCAAATCTTTTACAATACAATCTTAATACGATAATTATATTTTACAATATAATTTAAGATTACAAAAATTACAATTTGTAAGATTGGGGGGGACTGGTGTTATATACTTATATTCCACATATTATATGTATCTTATGAATTTTTTTTACATATTTCATATATCTGATCTAATGGTTAAAAATATAAAAATATTCTAAACTAATATACTATTATGATTTTATACATGTATTTATAGTATATGTATAAAATAAGAACACTATAGTTGTTACAGTATGGTCTATTTCAGTGGTTTGATTTCGTGGTCTGTATTCTTAAGAACTAGCTTCGTTGGCGGGTCAAATATCCAACATATGTATTAGTGGGTCCACTTTCTTGCAAGATCCCCATTGCTCGTGGACTACCTGCTATACTTCAACGTTAAATGTATGAGTATGTTCTACATTTGATTACTTCGTATACATACACTATAACTTCAATAATTAGTATTAGCTCTACAGTGTATACAAAAAGTTTATTGTCATATTATACAAAATTAAAGAATGTAAATATAGTGGAGTGATAAAGTTAAAAATTTAAACTAAATTTATTAAGTAGAAAAATAATTTATTTATAGGCTTATAAAGTCATAAAAAAAATTTCCTTAAAAAAAAACTAACTCTAGATATGTAATAGAGCCACATGATCTCTGTAACTCCTATAATTCTAGCAACTAATTTAATAGGTCAACATAATCCCACTAACTTTCATATTTCTAATAACTTGCTAAAATAACTACATCCTAAATAATAATTACTTCATTTTAATTATGAATCAAATCTCAACCAGATTAAGTAGTATAACTACATCCTAAATAATAATTACTTCATGTAATAAAGTTTTTTTTTATTACATGCTAAACTGAGGAAATGAGAAGATTAAGTAGTGTAAATCTATGTTACATGCTTTCCAACATATTTAAGGCAAGATTTTTAATATTATAACTTTGTCTTATTTTTTCAAGCAAAATTCAAAACAGTAAATAAGATCCAAAAAATTTTCATAAAATTCAATGAAGCAAATTTCTCTAATATATTCTAAATCTCTAAATATTTTAGATTTATTAAATTTGTAAACTTCTGTATCCTATTTTACTTTGTTGAATCAAGAGCCAATTCCCACAATATTGATGATGACTTTGAGCACCTCGTTGCTCAGGCTATGTCTTGCACACTTGAGAGTAGTGTAGGTTGTGTCATGGCAAAAGAGGTACTTAGGTTTGGGTCTCTTGATCAAGTGTCACATGAGGATGACTTGAAGAGGATTGATCAAGGGATGAGTAGAGGAAAAGATTGCTCAGCATGGCAGCGAAACTCACAAAGGCCAGGGGGCACTGTTGAAGGCTGCTCGACCAGTCGAGCATGTGTGGCTTGATCGAGCGGATTGTCCAATTTTGGTCAGTAGGTCCAGGGAGCTTGCTTGACTGGTCGAGCACTATAGCTCGGGTCGAGCGGGATACAGGACCACTCACTGACGGGTTTCTGTTTTATGCGGGAAACTTTGTGGGCTTTAAGCCATTTCTCCTAAGGTTCTCTAATATGTTGTATGACTATATAAGGAGTCTTAGAGCATCATTCAGGTTATGTGAGTGAAGCTAATACACTAAAAGCAACTAGGGTTTATTCCAAGAGAGTTCTTCATTGTATTAGTGAGTTTGTGAGAGACCACCATTAAAGGTGAGGACTTTGCTTTGAGAGGTTGTTCTTGAAACTTGTAAGGTGAGTTATTAATGTATTCTTTAGTATATTAAAGATAAGATACTTGTTTTGAGGGGGAGGTATGCTTAGATACCTCATATATCTTGTGTTTTTTGCTTCTCCATTGTTGTGCTCTGTTTTTGGTGTTTTTTCTTTGCATTTGTTTGTATTTGTTTCTTCATCATTGGCATAGCTCATTCACAACAATTGGTATAAGAGCTTTTGGTGTGATTTGTGGGTTGTTTGGTGGGTGAAAGTTAGGGTCTTTGGTGGAGAAACAAGATGGGTGATGGTGCAAAGTTTCATATTCCGTTGTTTGATGGAAAAATGAATTTTTTGGTGTAGAGGAGCAAAGTAGAAGACTTGTTGGTGCAAAAGGTATTGATAATGCTCTTGAGAAGAGCAAGCCCACAACAATGGATGAAGGAAAGTGGGTGGCCATGAAGAAGAAGGCGGTGAGCACCATTAGGCTTGCCGTTGTACCCGAAATCAAGTACAATCACTTGATGGAGACCGATCCCTGTGTGTTGTTGGAGAAACTTCAAGCGGTGTATGCTTCTAAGTCTCTTACCAACAAGTTATGCTTGCGATGGGAGTTGTATCAACTCATGAAGGAGGATGATACAAGTATGCAAGATCATATCAATACATTCAATCAATTGGCGTGCCAATTGTTGAATGCCGATGAGAAGATTTCCGATGAGGAGAAAGCCCTACTACTCTTGGCTTCATTTCCTAAGAGCTAAAAGAATATAGTTCAAACGTTGCTCCTTGGGAGGGAATCTATCATTCTCGATCAAGTATTGGCGGTGTTGAGGGAGAATGATAGGTTTATGGAGAGACATGATGGGGAAGACAAGAACGGGAGTAGTGAGGCACTATTTGGTGAGGATTCAAGGGGGAGAGCAAAAGAAAAGGGTTATCAAGCAAGGGGGAAGTCTCAATGGAGAAATGACTATAGTAACAATGAGTGTTACTGTTGTAAGAAGAAGGGGCACATTCAAATGATGTGCAAGGAGATGAAGGAAGACCTTAAGAAGATTAAAGACTTAAAGGTTGGAAGAAGAGATGGTGAAAGTAGCAGGAGTGCTGCTCTAGGCTTTGTGGATGATGACTATAATGGTGCGCTTCTTATTGATGGGGGAGTTACTCGTAGTAAGGAATGGGTGATTGACTCCGGTTGCTCATTTCATATATGTTGTGAGAAAGAGAAGTTTGCTAAGCTTAGCTATGTTGATGGAGGCCTTGTCACTTTGCTTAATGATGAAAGGGTGAAGGTGGAAGGTATTGGTGAGGTTGTGATTGTGACACATGATGGTGTCAAGAGAAGGCTAGGTGGTGTGAGGTATGTTCCAAAGCTTGAGAGGAACCTCATATCACTTGGTAGGTTGGAGTCCAAGGGATGTACCTTCAAAGCTAGTGGTGGGTTGTTGAATGTCATTACGGGGAGTATGGTGCTCATAAGAGGGAGAAGGAGTGAGAGCAACTCGTATATGTTGCAAGTTGATGGTGGTTGCCTAGGCCACATTGATGATGGTTGCAAGTCACCCAAGAAGGTGACATTTGATAATGGTAAGGGAATTGGTCTTGAGAAGGAGATTGTTGAATCAAGAGCCAATTCCCACAATATTGATGATGACTTTGAGCACCTCGTTGCTCATGCTATGTCTTGCACACTTGAGAGTAGTGTAGGTTGTGTCATGGCAAATGAGGTACTTAGGTTTGGGTCCCTTGATCAAGTGTTACATGAGGATGACTTAAAGAGGATTGATCAAGGGATGAGTAGAGGAAAATATTGCTCAGCATGGCAGCGACACTCACGAAGGCCAGGGGGCACTGTTGAAGGCTGCTCGACCGTTCTAGCATGTGTGGCTCGATCGAGCGGATTGTCTAGTTTTGGTCAGTTGTCTAGGGAGCTTGCTCGACTGGTCGAGCACTATAGCTCGGGTCGAGCGGGATACAGGACCACTCACTGACAAGTTTCTGTTTTATGCGGGAAACTTTGTGGGCTTTAAGCTATTTGTCCTAGGTTCTCTAATATGTTGTATGACTATATAAGGATTCGTAGAGCATCATTAAGGTTATGTGAGTGAAGCTAATACACTAGAAGCACTAGGGTTTATTCCAAGAGAGTTCTTCATTGTATTAGTGAGTTTGTGAGAGACCACCATTAAAGGTGAGGTCTTTGCTTTGAGAGGTTGTTCTTGAAACTTGTAAGGTGATTCATTAATATATTCTTTAGTATATTAATGATAAGATACTTGTTTTGACGGGGAGGTATGCTTAGATACCTCATATATCTCGTGTTTTTTGCTTCTTTATTGATGCGCTATGTTTTTGGTGTTTTTTCTTTGCATTTGTTTGTGTTTGTTTCTTCATTATTTCCGTAGCACATTCACAACATACTTTTTCTCATGATATAGCGAAAATTATCATGATATATATTGCCACGTATATGCGGAAAACTGCTGGCTGTTGACCATGACCATATTGTCACGTATGTCAAGTTTTCTTTCATTTGCAAAGACATTATTTTTTGTTGTTACATTTTTTGTTATATAGCACCTCTTTTGATTTTTTTTTTTTTGCCATTAGACATACTTTGATGTTCAAGTGATCAAAGAAATGGCTCTTTAAAAGCCCTAGAAGTAGCGGACAACGCACAGTTGATGCTACCACTATAGCTCATAATTTATGGCATTATAATAAGCTGATACATATTTTGACGTGGTGTGATTCAGATTTTGGTCCACTATAAGAAATTTTTTCTCTTGAATGTTTGATATCTTGAGTTTTTCATTCAATATATAATGTTATGTTATTACAAGTCTAATTATGGAGACTTGAATAATGAGAGAATAACAAGATTTACAAACCACAAATAAAAAAATAACTTGTTTCCGTTTTGTTAAAATATCTGTAATTTGATACTGACCGGTCGAGAACGTGAAGACGTCTTACTTGACCTCATGCACATATTTTCCACGGATAAAGTGGATATCTATTCAAATGTGCTTTGTTCATTAATGATGAGTCGAGTTGCTTGATAAATAAATAGCGTTAATATTGTCAAAATAATATAAAGTTGTTATTTTGGCCGGACAATAGAGTTTAAATAACAAGTTTCGTAACCAACAAGATTCAAGAACGACATTAACAATACTGTGATATCATATTCTGCCTCAGTACTACAACGATATAAGCTAAGATTGCTTTGTCGTTTAAATGACCATGACAAATTATCACTAAGAAAGACATAGTAGCCGGAGGTGATGAAGCGATGATAACATAACTACCACCCTACTTCACATCAGTAGCTTAATAATCAAATTCTCCATTAATTCCTAAAAGAACGAAAAGAAAATTTATTTACTTCCAAACCAAAGAATTCATCGAAGAAGATGATGAGAATAGAGGGGTTTTCGTGTTTTGAAAGCCATATACAGGAAATTAAAGTGGTTTGTTGCAAATTGCGGCGAACTAGCAATGGAATTAATGTTGTTGCTTGTAAAAAGGGAATAACATTTTAGCTATGAACCGACGAAGGGATTTAATCCCCAGCTAATTGAGGTATGGACCCAAAACATAAGTTGGTTAGTCGCTAATTTAGCTACGGACTAATTTCGTAGCCAAACCGTAGTTAATTTAACGAAGTACCAAATTTCGTGGCCAGTCCGTAGCTAATTTTTTTCTTTTAAAAAAAGCAGCGTATATTAGTTCTGTCTCTAGTCTGTCGCTACTTTATCAAAAGTTTGGACATATATTTGTCCGTTATCTACTTATCTTATTGTCTGTACATATCTTTTTTTAATGCAACTGGGATTTTCATTTGAACTCTAATATAATCTCTATGGAAACTTTTGTTTAAATACATTAAAGCTTAATATTTCATAATCAAAAAGAAAAATTGTCTAGAATAACCTTACATTTTCCTAATTATCCTACAATAATTCAAGCTTTTGATTAATCAAGAATAATTCGAACTTTAAAGGGTGTTTGCTATGAGTGAACTAGGGTTACCGATAATCTCAATACTAGGTTATTTTGAAAAAGTTCATCACCATCATCATACCTAGTGTACCCAACTCATAGAAAAACTATGATCAGGATCCGGGGAGAGAAGAAAAACGGCAACTCATACCCATATAAGAGAATGCGGTCAAAGAATCCCTCGGCTCAAGAAAGATCTTCAATACGGATGAAACTTGCAACTACCATGAAGCCTGCAACTTACAATACACATTTACCATTAACAATAATTAACAAATAAAAATAAAATACCTAAAAAAAATAAAAATAAAACTAAAAGTAAAAAAAGAAGGTAATAAGGTAAAACCCAATAAAAGAGCGATATGTAAAAGGCAAGGAACAATAACAACGGTAGGTAAGTGAGACATAGGCAGTAACCTAAGACGTGAATAAAACGCCGCCAACTAACTCTATCCCTGGTCAGATCCTTAGAGAGATGTAATTCATGCAAATCACCTTTAGTTTGTTCTTCTCACGTTCTCCTAGGTCTTTCTTGACTTCTCTTACCCTCCACTATGATACTTTTGATCCTTCTCACTGGGGCGTCATAAGTCTTTCTATGCACATGCCCAAACCATCTCAACTTATTCTCACGCATCTTTGCAGAGAGAGGTCCAACCTCTAACTTCTCCTTAATATCCTGGTTTCTAACTATCCATCATTGTGTGACCACACATCCACCTCAGCATACGCATTTCTGAAACTTTCATCCTGTATTCGAAAACCTTCTTTACGGGCCAACATTCTGTCCCAAACAACAAAGCCGACCTAATTGCAACACAGTAGAATTTACCTTTTAATTTACTAGGAAACTTTTTATCACAAAGCACAACGTTGCTTCTCGCCACTTAAGCCAACCCGCTTATATACGATGAGTAACATCTCCACCGATCTCCTCATTACTCTGAATTACCAATCCTAAATATCTGAGTTTGATGTACATGCAACAACTTCTCCCCCTATGGTCACCTCTGGCTCACCTACGGTTCTGTCCACAAAAGTTGCATCGCAAATATTTTGTCTTCATACAGCTTATGCACAACCCTCTACCCTCTAAGATTTCCCTCCACTCTTCTAATTTACTATTAGCCTCCTCCTTAGTTTCTGCGACCAGAACGATATTGTGAGCGAAAAGCATACCCTATTGTACGGTGTCCCAAATCAATTTAGATATTTCCTGTATAATGACCGTAAAAATGAAATGACTTAATGTTGATCCTTGATGCAGTCCCACTTTAGTTGGGAAAGACTCTGTTATACTCACTGGTGTATGAATGTTAGTCGAAACTCTGTTATACATGTCCTGTATTGCCTCAATGTACCTTTGTGAAGTACATTTAGACTCTATTCTTGAGGTTATCCCAAACAATTCTTTGTGGTATGCTATCATATGCTTTCTCCATGTCGATCAACACCATAAGCAATTACTTCTTACGCTTCCTATACTTTTCCATCAGTCTTCTCAAAAGATCAATTGCCGAATTGGTTGAAAAAGTTAAATATGGATAAAAAAATAAAAAGATAGAATTAAACAACCCTTAAAACGCTACCATCTCTAGTAGGCAGCAACAATCCCTTCCACCACCATGGCCCCAACCCAACAACCCCCTAATATGGACCTCAGGCACCCTAACCTAACATCCCCATTCCAAGATAGTCTCACGCGCACTCCCTTTAACAACCATCCCCGTCGAAAATCTCCCTTCCAGGTAGAGTCAACGAACAATCTAAAACTTGTTAAAGTGATGACGATGAAGTGATCTTATTGTGAGATTCATTATGAAGAGGAAGAGAAAATGATGGTGATTGGTGGCAGCAATAAACGAGCCGTGGTTGTGATGGGTTGGTTTCACCAGAACAATGCACCAATGGATGGGGGTTAAGGTTTTTTTGTTTTTTATTTTTTTATTTTTTTATTACAATTAACTACGTAGTAGATTACTTTACTCGTTTGGATGTCATCGGCAAACTTTCCCAAAATTCGTATTTTTTATGGTTAATGAAAAATAGAATTGTTATATCTGAAAACAATGAAATTATTTAGGCAATTTTCTTAATAAACCCAATTTGTATATTATTATAATTGTTATTATCTTGACTAATCTTAGTTGTATCTTCTTTACCATATAATATAGTCAAAAAGTTAACACTAGACATCAAGAAATTTTTAAAGAAAACGAGTGTCGTGAGTCACGAATCAAGATGACGTACATTTGTGAACAAGCAATGGATTTCAAGAGTTTGGTAAGTGAATAAAAGTTGTTTTCTGATTAATAATCTAAAGTGTTTTTTAGACTTTGACATAGTTCTCTCCTTCTTTGTCCTGTTAATAAGCATCAATTGTTTTTATGGAAAAAAAATATTTAAATTAAAAAATAGAAAGATGAAATTGTGTGAATGGTATTAAAACAAAATTAGAATTCAATAATAATTTATTTTCAAAAATAAAAGTTATGCAAAATAAAATGATATTAAATAAGAGGAACAAAGCAAATATAGGCTGAAAATTAATTAAACTTGATATGATTTTCCAAAGTATGTTTAGAAAGATCCTAAATAGAAAGAGTAGAAAGATCCTAAAATTAAATTCTACATGGAGAATATAATAAAAAATAAATAGATGGTAAAAATGAGGGTAAGATGAAGATACTGAATAATTTTGTAAAGGAAATTTAAAAAAGTAAGACTAAGAATTTGCTTAGTGTTGATTTGATTATGCAATGTTCATGAAGAAGAAGATAATATCAGAGAAGGAGAGAAAGAGAAAGGAAGGGAAAAACTTAGATTTTGTATATCCCCTTTCTTATTTTTGTATATTGTGTGTTAAAATGAAATACAAGAGATAGACTATATATAAATCTAATAATACATGTCTAAAAACATTGCTGAAAATATTTAAAAAGACCTAAGTATGTTTAACACCCCCCGCAAGTTGGAGGGTGATGACATCCCCAACTTGGAGAGCAGAAGTTGATGATCAGGTCCAGGAAGACTTTTGGTGAAGACATCAGCTAACTGGTGTTTTGTGGGAACATATGACAAACTGATTAGACCATCTTGCAATTTTTCCCGTACAAAATGACAATCAAGATCAATATGTTTAGTGCGCTCGTGATAGACAGGGTTGCGGGCAATGTAGATAGCAGCTTGGCTATCACACTTCAGGGGCACAGGAACAATATTAGGAATGGTGAACTCATGTAATAACCTGGTAAGCCATGCGAGTTCAGCCGTAACTCTGCGCATTGATCTATATTCAGCCTCTGCGGAGCTTAAGGAAACTGTATTTTGCTTCTTACTTTTCCAAGAAATGGGACTACCACCTAGAAGGATAAAGTATCCACTAACTGACCTTCTGGTATTGGGACAAGAGGCCCAATCTGAATCACAGTAAGCTTCAAGTTGCAAGTCAGCAGAGGTATTGAAGAAGATGCCTTTGCTATAATCTTTACTCAAGTATCTTAAAGTATGCAGAGCAGCTTGCCAGTGGGGTTCTCGAGGATCTTGTAAAAACTGACTTAAGAATTGAACAGCATATGTTAGATCAAGTCTAGTATTAGTTAAGTAATTCAACTTACCAATCAGTTTTCTGTATAAACTAGGATCTGGGATTGGCTTGCCAGTGTCTGATCTCAATTGGATTTTAGTTTCCAAAGGGCAATGTGCAGGAGTTGCTTTGAAATGATCAAATTCCTTTAATAATTCAGCTGCAAATGTCCTCTGTGTCATAATCACACCATTAGAAACATTCAATATTTCAATGCCAAGAAAAAAATGTAAATTACCCAAATCCTTAATTTTGAAAGTGGAATGCAGAAATGCTTTGAGATTGTGCATTTCTTCCAAATGATTGCCAGTGAGTAAAATATCATCCACGTATACTGCTACAAATATGATGTGCTTGCCCATTGCTTTATAAAAGAGAGAGTAATCATTCTTTGATTGAATATATCCTCTTGATTTTAATGCTGTAGAAAGCTTTGCATGCCATTGTCTTGAAGCTTGCTTGAGATCATACAAGGATTTTCTTAATTTCAAAACTTTTGTGGGATCAGAAAGGAGGAATCCAGGAGGAGGTTTCATGTAGATATCTTCATGTAAATCTCCATGTAAGAATGCATTATTTACATCTAATTGATGCATTGTCCAATTCATTTTTACCGCAGTAGCAATAAGGCTTCGTATGGTGGTCATTTTTACAA
This sequence comes from Amaranthus tricolor, assembly GCF_026212465.1. NCBI lineage: Eukaryota > Viridiplantae > Streptophyta > Magnoliopsida > Caryophyllales > Amaranthaceae > Amaranthus > Amaranthus tricolor. Next base: position 21,080,095 of record NC_080057.1, on the reverse strand, counting down.
CTGGAGAAAAAGTTTCAGTGTAATCTATTCCAGCTTTTTGAGTACATCCTTTGATAACCAATCTGCTTTTGTATCGCTCTACAGTTCCATCAGCATGTTTTTTTATTTTGTAAACCCATTTGCATGAAATAGGCTTTTTACCCTTAGGTAATGCAGCCTCTACCCAAGTATCATTGGCTTCAAGAGCAGATAACTCTTGTTGCATAGCAACTTGCCAAGCAGGTATGGCAGCAGCCTCTTCATATGTTGAAGGTTCATGTGACTCAGTATCAGAAAGAGGCAAATTCTTATATATAGTTGAGTCAGTTAAGCAGCATATATGATTTGGAATAGAAAAAGATGATGTTAATGTGTGATGACAATCATTGATGCAAACAATAGAAGAATGTGGAGAATGCAACATAGCATGACTGCAAACATAATCATTCAAATAGAGAGGGTGGTGAGTTGTTCTAGCAGATCTTCTTAGGACATGACCTTGAGTATGTGTAGTGTGATCAGTGGGTGAAGAAGTAGATGTAGAAGGAGAAACAGACTGAGAGGACAGATTACTGAGAGGAGAATGTAGAGGGACAGATTCAATAGACTGAGATGAAAAATAAGGAAAATCAAAAAATGTGTCAGAAGCATGAGGAAGGTAAGAATTTATGTGTTTGAGAGAAGGAAAAAGCGATTCATGAAAAACAACATCCCTGGATATCTGTATCTTTTGAGTGTCTAGGTTATACAATTTATAGGCTTTCTTTCCCAAAGGATAACTAAGGAAAATGCAAGGGGAAGCACGTGGTTGAAATTTGTCACGTCCTTGTCTAAGAGTGGAGACATAACATAAACAACCAAAAATACGTAGGTGGGAATAGGATGGAGGATGACCAAAGAGGATTTCAAAAGGGGATTTATTGTGGAGGAGTTGCATAGGATACCTGTTTATTAGATAAGTAGCTGTGAGAATGCAATCACCCCAAAAAATGATAGGTAACTTGGATTGAATGAAAAGGGCTCTAGCTGTTTCAAGCAAGTGACGATGTTTTCTCTCAACTATGCCATTTTGTTGAGGAGTATCTCGAGTACTTATTTGATGAATAATGCCCTTAGACTGAAAAAATTGTGTGGCAGCTCTGCTGGACCCTAGTTCAAGGGCATTGTCAGATCGGAAAATTTTGATTTTGGCATTGAATTGAGTAAAGATCATTTCAGTGAAAGTCTGAAGAAGAGGAAAAGCATTACTTTTGGTTTTGAGGAGGTGAGTCCAAGTAGCTCTACTAAAATCCTCGACTATGGTGAGAAAATAGTGATATCCTCCATGAGTAGCTGTGTGATAAGGACCCCAAACATCAATATGAACAAGTTCAAAAAGATGGGAAGATTGAGTATGACTGAGAGGAAAAGGTAGCCTGTGTTGTCTAGCTTTTGGACAAACATTGCAGCATTTAATAGTATCAATAGAATTATTAGGAAAACAAGAAAGCTGTTGGAGTTTGTATAAGGGCAAGTGACCCAATCTTTGGTGCCAAATAAGACCATTTTCATTACATTTAACAGAATTACACAAAGCTTTATTTATAGAAAAAGAAGAGACAGAATCATCAATATTTTTGTTTGTATTATCTAGTTAATAGAAATTAGGAATACATTTATTTTGTGAAAAATAATCTACTAGATCACAAGATGTGTTAAGCTGAGTAGAGTCTCTGTAATGCTTGTGTGGATGAGATGCAGTAGATTTGGCTTCTTTAGGAGTATGAGAAGTGGGAAAATGTTGTAGGAGATACAGCCCAGAGTGGATTTCACCAAGTTCCAGAGGCCTCTTCATTAAGGGGCCCTGAAAATAGCATTTAGAATTAGTGAAAAGGGCATAAGAAGAGGACTGCTTGCATAATTTGCCTATTGAAAGCAAGTTGTACTTAAATTGAGGAACATGGAGCACGTTATGCAGAATGAGATCAGAATGAATGTGAACAGAACCTACTTTATGCACATGAACAACATGACCATTTGGCAAAGTAACATGATATGCGTGAGGAAGACTGTGTGTGTGGATGAACAAATTGTCATTGTGGCACATATGATCACTAGCACCAGTATCAATAATCCAAGTATAATCAGCAGCTGACCAACCATTATAAGAAGTACAATTACCAGAGAAAGAATGAAAAGAAAATGCAGTGATACCAGAAAAATTAGCAGCTGTGAATGCCTGACCATTGTTTCCTCTAGAATAAGAAAGAGTATTATTATCACCAGGTAAAGTATTAGGTTTACTATTTGTTTGTAGATTACTCATCATAGACATTAGTTGATGGAACTGAGGTTGAGATATATTTTGCGGATGATTGTTGGAGTTCCAGGATTGGAAATCTGGAGAAGTGTTCTGATTACCATTGTCATTGTTACAAGAAGTGCAGGTGTTGATGAAGGTCTCTGCAGATGGAGGAACATCATTGACTTGTTGATACACAACATTACCAGAGAATTTCTTGTTTTTAGTAAACCTAAAATCCTTAGGGAAACCAACAAATCTGTAGCATTTACTTGCAGGATGCCCTGGTTTCTTACAGTGAGTGCAGATGAACTTTTTGCCATCAAATTTTTGCTTCTGACTTTGATTATGTTGTTGGAATTGTGGATGAACCTGAATATGATTTGTTGCATTCATGGATGCTGATTCAGTGATAAAATGTGATGAGGCATGAACTTCTCTTTGCTTCTCTTCTTGAGATAATAGGGCATAAGCCTGACTTATGGAAGGCAAGGGTTGCATCATTAAAATATTACCTCTGATATGGTTGTAATCACTGTTGAGTCCCATAAGAAATTGAATAAGGCGTTGATCTTCATTAAATTTTTGCAAGGCTTGTGCAGCACCACAAGAACAAATGGGCAGAGAAGATAAAGTGGATAACTCATCCCAATTTTTCTTCAATTTAGTAAAGTATCCAGCGATATCATTTGTACCTTGGCCTGATAAACGAATATCTTTCTCTAATTGAAATAGTTTGGCACCAGTGGCTTGGCCATAGCGATCGTCAAGATCTTTCCAGATGTCGTGAGCGGAATTCGAATAAAGAACACTATCAGCGATGTCGTGAGATAAGACATTCAAAATCCAGGAAGTAACCATATCACTGCATCTTTTCCATTGATGATACTTTAGATCAGTGGGATTAGGCTGGGAATTCGGGCTGATGAATAGCAATTTGTTCTTTGCGGACAAGGCGATCGACATGGATTTCTTCCATGAGCCAAAATTCGAACCATCAAAAGGTTTTGATACCAATAATAAACCAGGATGATCAGCGGGATGAAGAAATAGGGGATCGGAAGGATCAAGAAAGCTTAAACTAGAATCTTGATTTGTCATGGCGGAAGACCGATTGAATCAATAAAATCAGACAAGAAACAAAGAGAAGACCAGAAACTTGATTAGGTTAAGCGAAGAATCAAGAAAAAAGAAAAGAAAATGAAATACCTAAATCAATGAAGTAAATTGAAACAAGTAGAGACGAGATGAATGAATGGAAAAATGATCTAGGTATTCAATTTGAACCTTAACATCTGATACCATGTTGATTTGATTATGCAATGTTCATGAAGAAGAAGATAATATCAGAGAAGGAGAGAAAGAGAAAGGAAGGGAAAAACTTAGATTTTGTATATTCCCTTTCTTATTTTTGTATATTGTGTGTTAAAATGAAATACAAGAGATAGACTATATATAAATCTAATAATACATGTCTAAAAACATTGCTGAAAATATTTAAAAAGACCTAAGTATGTTTAACACTTACATTGAGAGTAAATATTTAAAAGGGTAAAAAAAGTCAAAATAACTGATTAAAGGTAATTAGAGATCCAAATAAAGTAATAGTAAAAGTGATTAAATGATAGTGAAGTAAGAAGAATAATAAAAAAGAAAGATGATTTCCCTCATATAGAAGGAATTATTTTCCCCACCTTCCCTTAAGGTAAAATTAACACCCTAAAATAAGGAAATTTTGTTGATTTCTCATTACATTCAAACCAACTTTTTCACCTCTCTAACAATTAAAATTCTTTAATCATCTATCTAATTAATTTTTTTCCTGCTTTTACTTTTATTCGCCCCTTAAATATTTACACTCAATTCAATCGAACCCTAATACCAAAATAAGAAATAATGTAAATTGAGTGAAATAATCCAAAAAAAGAGCTGTTTTCTCCTAAGAAGAGGGAGTAAAATGCTTTCACCGATTATGGTTTCGTATGACAAATAATTTTTCGGCCAATTTATAGTTAAGTTTGATTTTAGCTTGTTAATTGGTCAAATCGCAAAAAATGTGCTTTGTAAATGGTTTAAAGTTAGCTGCAGACTTGAAAATAGTACCTCATTTCTTGTTATACACATTAATAAAGCTATATAATGCAATTAGCAATATAAGTAAGCATTTAATTTGAAGAAAATATTATGCAATAATTAAGCAAAAATTATACGCTATAGTGGTGTGTGATGTCCATGACCATGCCTATGCACAACCAAGTAAAATTTTAATTTTAATTGTATAAAAGAATATGATAAATTATTATCATCATTATTTTCGGTATATTTCACTATAAAAAAATTATCAATGAAAAAAATATACCAATTTTTTTACTAAAATGTTTTCCCAAATAGTATTTTTAAGATCATTAATTGTTATGTTAAAATCAATATTACCTTTATATTTAGTAGATTTTTTAGTAGACGATATTAATTAATTTGTTACTATTTGCACTAATTAAGAAATGCTTAAATTAGGCATGATTAATCGATTTTTTTTCTCATCATAATTAAAATAACTACTTATGATTTTTGCCAGTCTTTTCCGTATAAAAATGGATCAATAATATATACAACTTTCAAAACTTTATAAGTATCTTAATTTAGGAAAAATTATATAAAATAATCCCCCCTATTGTCCATTTGCTGTGAATAATCTCTACTATTGTTTATTTCTAAATAATTCAACCTTTGTATATTATTTGCTGGCAGCACTCCTTTTCATATTTTAACCATTTACTGTAGATACCTACTAGCCGTTATACTCACTTCTTCTTCCCTTTTATCCTTTTTCGTTGGTCTTACCCTAATCTTCTTTGCTAGTGGATACCTATAATAGCCGGTTAAAATGTGGAAAGGAGTGGTGTCAACAAATAATATACTAAGGCTGAATTATTTATAAATATTCAATAGTAGAGATTATTCACAGCAAATAGACAATAAATAGATTATTGTAGACAATTTTTCCTTTCATTTAAAATGTAAAAAATAAATATAAGCATAGTGAACTTTAATAAAGTGACATTAAAAATTTACAAATTATGAAACAAGTGAAATAGTCAATTTGGTTTGATTTGACTGACCTACTCTTTATTTATTTATTTATTTATTTTTTTGTTTTGAACTGCGAGTGAATCTTTTTTATGTTAATTTATTAAAAATTTATATCAATATCAGATTAGATGAAATTTACCTAAAACCATTGCAATCAAAGAATGGTATAAGATCACACTTATTTTATGGATATACAAATTCTAAACTAGGATCATAATTGATTTTCAGTGACAACTTGAAATAAGTTTATAATCTTGTATACATGGGTACATGCACTTTTTTCTTAGAATAAAGAATAAACATTTCATCACTAATTAATCACTTCTACAATATACTTTAACATAATTTCTTATTAAATTATTTTATTTTTCTAACCTATGCACCTTGTGCATATAGGTTTAGATAATAAAATTGATAATTATTTTAATTTAATCGAATATATTTTCTAAAATAAGTAAATGTAATAATATTTTAGATAATATTCCAAATGAAATTTTAAATACTATTTTATTCTAATTGATAAATGTAATAATATTTACCTGTTACATTAAAAAAAGTTATTTACCAATTACCAAATATTATTGTAATAGGAATGTAATAATATTTTAGACGACCAAATTATTTTAAATGAAATTTAAGGAAATATATCATCTAAAATAGATATTGTAATAAAATTGTCTAAATCTATGCATCTCATACATAAGTTAGAAAAATTATTTTTTATTTTATCATATGTAGTACTAATATATAGATTAGAAAAATCGTTTCTTATTTTATCTTATATTTTGTATCATCTACAAATTTACAATATGTAAATAGTATCATTTTCAACATAATTTCCATTTTCAACATAATTCATTATAATATTCATAAAATCATATATATTCAGCTCACTATTTTCCCATTTAAGCATAGATATTATTTTAAAAAAATATGATTTCCAAATCATAATTTTTAAAATACGATTTCCAACATATTTTTCCTAATTGAGCATAATACACTATACATAGTAGAAGTATTAATAATTAAGCATGTATGATGTATATATACAGTCTGTGTACACATGCAAACATGTGAAAAAGACACCCAAAATTTGGACAAATTCAAGGGAAAGGCCCAGTTGGTATCAATATTATCCCTCCTGTCTTCCAAATCCTCAAAAATCTACCCTCTTTTTGTCCTTCACTACTCACTTTTTTTTGGATAATTAATTATCTTTTTTTTTTTACTGCAATTCATATTATTATTCATACTTTAACCAATTTACACAACTCTTTCCCATCAAATCATGTAAGTAAAATTTTGTATTACTATTTCAACTTTTCAGATTTATACTGATAGCGACTTTTTTTCTTAACATATATCACTTTTGTTAGTAATTTCAAATAAGGTAGGGAGTAAATTTTACATATTTTTTTATTGAATTTGTAAAACATAAAATTTTAGAATGTGACAGTTGATTGTTAGCTGATTTAGTTGAATCATTCGATTAGCTAGTGGTTTTGCTTTTCTGTTGATCTCTCAACCAACTGTATAAGCTAGCTACTATTCAAAATATTTGATAATATTAATTATTTATTGTTGACTATTTATTAGAAAAAATCAAATTATAAAGCCAAAAGTTACATGTTGGCTTAGCTACTAGTTGTTCGGTTGGTTTAAATTTATAAAAAAAATTTAAATTTTCAATTTCACCTAATTACTAGTTATTCGGTTGGTTTAAAAAATAAAACTTTTTTAAAAAACTTTCAATCAACCCAGAAGCCAAAAACTAATTACCTATTCTAAACTATTTCATTTTGGCGAAAAAACTACCAAATATAGTCCATACTCACTTCGTCCCTTTTATTTATTATCATTTTTTTTATTTTAATCTAATTTTTTACTTTAATGTATAAAGCTCAAATTCCAGAAACCCACAAATTCTCTACTTACATGGCTTTTTTGTACTTTGCCACATGCATTATAGAAGTGTTACCAGTAGTATATTTATATATATTGTAGCACACAATTTATTGTTATCATCTTTTTTTGCTGTTTTCTTCACCATTTACAGAATCAAAAGCTTCTAAATTTCCCTCTCTTGCCTTCAATGGTTAGATAAATGTTGTAAATTAGTAATAAAAATTGGAAAATTTTAAGTGGGAAATTTTCATTTTATTTTTAGAAAGTCACTCACTAATTAGTATAATTACCCCACTAAATACTCTAGAAAAAAACAGTGCTTCAAAGAACTTTCTCCCTGTTTTGGTAATTTCCATGTTGGGGGCATAGCCTTCTCTCTTATAGTCCCGTCCCTTCTTGAAGCTTTTGGGAGTAGCAAGCAACCCTTAGAATCTCTCTCTTGCTCTTTCTCTTTGTCTTTCTCTCTCTTCTTTACTTTCTCTCTCTTCCTATTGGCTTTTTTCAGCCTGTTTTTGCTGCATTTGGTGTGGAATTTCATAAAATTATAACAAATTGAATTGGGTTTTTTCTTTTTGTTTTTATAAATTAATTATAGTGTGCTTTTCCCTGTTTGTTGTGGATCTGTGAATACTTCCAAATTGAGTTGGGTTTTCTGCAATTGCAAGATTTTTGCACATTCATGGCTAAATCAGCTCCTTAAGCTGTGAGATTGTTCATTGTTGAATTGAAACCCTAATATTTTGTTGTTTGAAGAAAATAAGGTTTTTGTTCTGTGTAAGATTATTGGGGAAAAATGGTTCCTGGTATAGATATGAGTAAATGGTGGGCAAAAGAACAAAGAAAGGGAACTCCAGTAATAGTAAAAATGGAGAACCCGAATTACTCTTTGCTTGAAATTGATTCCCCAGATTCTGCATTTAGGCCTATGGATAAAGATAGAGGTAAAAATGCTAAACAATTTACATGGGTTTTAATGCTTAGGGCTCATAGAGCAGCCGGTTGTCTTGCTTGGCTTGGGAATGGTCTTTGGTCATTACTTAGTACCATTAAAAAGAGGCTTTTTCTAGGTGAAGGTGTTAAAATGGAGAATGATAAATCTAGTAAGGGGAAATTATTGTATAGGATAATTCTGGGTTTTCTAGTTACTGCTCTTGCATTTTTGGCATTTGAAGTATTTGCCCATTTCAATGGTTGGCATTACTTTAAGAATAGCACCCTTCATATCCCTCAAACTGTTGAGATTCAAGGCTGGTTCCATGAGGTTTATGTTGGTTGGCTCGAATTTCGAGCTGGGTATATTGCCCCTTTGATCCAATCTCTATCCACTTTCTGTGTGATCTTGTTCATGATTCAATCTCTTGATAGATTGGTTTTGTGTTTGGGTTGTTTTTGGATTAAATTCAAGAAGATTAAGCCTAAGTTTGAAGCTGAACCTTTCATGTCCAATGATGCTGAAAACCCTGGCTCTAATCATCCTATGGTTCTTGTTCAAATACCAATGTGTAATGAGAAAGAGGTAATCACTTGATCATTAATAATGCTTGTATTTTCTGTAGGTATTGAGAATCAAACCGTCTGATTAGGGTGCTAATCAGTGTAAAAGGATTGGTCAGTTAATTCGTTTTGAATCGCTCAAAATGACCTAAAATAGCTCAAAATCGACTATAATTCATTTTTTTATTTACAATTCGTAAGAAGATTATTAAACTATGTGACATTGGTGTTAACCCATATTTGTCCTTATTATAATAGTAATCCCGTCTTTTCTGTCCTTTTTTTCCGCTTCCCCCATAACTAAGGGATATCTATTATTTGACAGGATCGAATCTAGCTTGATCATAGATTAGAACTTAAAAAATTGAATGATTGGGTGATGATTGATTTACATTTTCCAATAATTGTTTTGATAGGTATATGAACAATCAATTTCAGCAGTTTGTCAACTAGATTGGCCAAAAGACAGAATTCTTATTCAAGTTTTAGATGATTCAAATGATGAAAGCATCCAATGGTTGATCAAGAATGAGGTCACTAAATGGAGTCAAAAGGGTATTAATATTATCTACCGACATCGCTTGGTTAGGACTGGTTATAAAGCTGGGAATCTTAAATCAGCCATGAATTGTGATTATGTTAAAGATTATGAATTTGTTGCTATCTTTGATGCTGATTTCCAACCAAACCCTGATTTTTTGCAGCAAACCATACCACATTTTAAGGTTTGTGTTTGTTTTGTTACAATCAATTATTGGATCTTACCCTTGAAAGCGAGCTGGGTATGAGTTGCCGCTTTTTTTTTCCCACTAGACCTTGATTGTAGTTTTCTGTGAGCGGGATACACTGAGTATGATGATGATGATGCTGACCCCTGAAATTATCAGACTGTGTGTATATCCCGCTCATAAAAGCTATGATCACAGTTTGGGATGGGTTGGGTGACAGCAGATCATACTCTTATTGAAAAAGATAAGAGGTTGCAGCAAGTGGGACCGCTTGTAAAAATTACTGGACTGTGAAAACTAAAGGAGTTGTTTTATGCTGGATTTGATTGTTTGTAACAGGATAAACCAGAACTTGGATTGGTTCAGGCAAGGTGGTCTTTTGTGAACAGAGATGAAAACTTGCTGACTAGGCTTCAGAATATTAACCTTTGCTTTCACTTTGAGGTGGAGCAACAGGTTAATGGAGTGTTCCTTAACTTCTTTGGATTTAATGGAACGGCGGGTGTTTGGAGAATCAAAGCTCTAGAGGATTCGGGTGGTTGGCTCGAAAGGACTACTGTCGAGGATATGGATATTGCTGTTCGTGCTCATCTCAATGGATGGAAGTTCATCTTCCTTAACGATGTTAGGGTAAGTCGACATTGCCTGAACCCATCATCGTCATCATACCTTATGTATCTAGACCCTATGATCAGGGTTTGGAGAGGGTTCATTGACAGTAGACCATAGCGCCTAGCCGCCTAGAGGTGTTCATTCGGGTCATCGGGTTGATTTTGGGTTAAGTGTTTTAGTTTGGTTTTAAATCGGGCTTTGTGTCCATAATATTTTGCATAATTGTAAATCATTTTTGAAGTCGAGTCAAATCGGGTTCGTTACAAAGTCGGGTCCTTTTTGGATCATCGGGTATGTTTTGAACACTTCTAATAGCCCCGTACGCCCGTACCCTTATCAAAAGAGATAGGAAGGTTGCGAACAGTGAGATCAACCAGCAACTAAATAGATCAAATCGATGAAGATTTACAATTAGCCTACGTTTCTAACTGATGTCGTTTTCAGGTTCTTTGTGAACTTCCGGAATCATATGAAGCATACAGAAAACAGCAACACCGATGGCATTCGGGTCCAATGCAGCTCTTCCGTTTATGTCTTCCGGCTATCATAAGCTCTAAGGTAACAATTTTGTATTTACGATTGCATTATCGACACTAGAAATGTTGGTTTAATCTATGTGTTGCACTTGATCTTTACAGATATCATCGATGAAGAAAGCAAATCTCATCCTACTCTTTTTCCTCTTAAGAAAACTAATCCTTCCATTCTATTCCTTCACATTGTTCTGTATCATACTTCCCTTAACCATGTTTGTCCCTGAAGCCGAGCTACCAATATGGGTTATCTGTTACATTCCCGTTCTCATGTCATTCCTAAACATCCTTCCTTCACCCGGGTCATTCCCCTTCATCGTTCCATACCTTTTATTCGAGAACACAATGTCGGTAACCAAATTCAACGCAATGATTTCCGGGTTATTCCAATTGGGTAGTTCATACGAGTGGATCGTTACCAAAAAAGCAGGCCGAGCATCAGAAACCGACCTATTAGCAATGGAAGAACGAGAAACAAAGGCAATGAATCAAACCCAACTCATACGAGGTGCTTCCGATAGTGGCCTTTCGGAACTAACCAAACTAAAAGAGCATCAAGAAGCAACCCCTAAACCAGACAAGAAAATGAACAAAATCTACAAAAAGGAACTTGCCTTAGCCTTTTTACTACTTACTGCTGCTCTTAGAAGTCTGTTATCTGCACAAGGTGTGCATTTCTACTTCCTGTTATTCCAAGGAGTCACATTCCTCCTGGTGGGCTTAGATTTGATCGGCGAACAAATGAGCTGAAAATACATTACACAATCATACAACCATTGTCGAACCCAAATGATCAAACACCCATCTAATTTCCGTGATATAAGATTTCCGGTATTTAGATCATCGAAAAGGCGCTAACGGGTAAAAACCCATATGATTCAGAAGAATAAAATTCCTTTCAGAATCATGATTTCTTGCTACAAATTTTTTTTCCCTAATAGAATTTACTGTGTCATTTAATTTATCACTTAATTATAGTGCTGTGAATTGGTGAGAAATAGGTTTATGGGGGATGAAAACCCATATAAATTTCCAGTCAATTCTGTTACTTTTGCATCATAAGAAAAGACTGGAGTTTGTTATATTTTCTGGGTATAATATTCTACATAAACTTGTATTTAAGAACAGTGTAGATTTTGAGTGATCATCCTGATGTTCATCTTTCAAATTTAGATGCGTAAACTGCTCATATTTGTATATTTCTGCATTGGATCAATTGATTCATGCTAGCTTATTTGGTGCATCCTTTGATTTTCTCTCTAATATTGTAATTAATTATACTTAATTATTATTATTATATTTAATGAGAATTGGTGTCGAACGGGTATCTGATATAATGTTTCAAGTTGGGTTAATATCTTTACAATGACGATTTAAAAAAATAGGTTTTGTTGAAGTTAGATTATGCATCACTTTCTCCAAGATTTGAGTTTGGTTTTCAGGTTAAGCTTTTAAATTCATTTTGAAGTCAAGTTCGATTTCAAAATTGAGTATATATCAAATTCATCGAATCTGTTTTAAACATCTTAGTTTTGAGTGTCTTAAACCTTTCATCATCTGATCCCAATTGTACTCAAAAAAATACAATAAAGTAATTATTAAATTTAATATAATAATTAATGTTGAAGCATTAATGGTAAAAATGATTATTAATTTGATGACATGATTAGTGTACTGTGTCGGCAGGCTTGTTTATTAAAAAAAAAAAAAAAAAGTGATGTGTGTGTGAGTGTTCACTTTTTTGTGTCCGCATCTTTGATGATGATATTGTTGGCATAGGAAATATAGGAGTAGGAGTAGTAGGTAGGACCCATTCATTCTCAATACTAAACTTATATCCATGTCTTTTTAGTTGTGAATTATGATAATTAAACTCCATTCATGTAAACTAATCCTATACGCTATTTGGGAAAACCATCTCAATTTTTTCTAACAAAAAGTTTAATTTTTTCCTTTGGCTAAGCCTTTAACAAAGTTTTTAACTTTCTTTTTTTTAAAAAAAAAATTATACATAGAATTTTTTAATACGTGAAGTGAAGTGAGTTGCTGTATTTCATGTGTTAATACAATATTTACATTTACTTTAAAAAGGTGATTGTTTTACTAATGTACTTAATAACCTTTGTATTGTTTTGTGTATAGAGAAGTCAAAGATGAAATTGAAGACTTGATATAATGTCTGTTATAATTACCATTTTCTTAATTTGACAATAAAAATCTTTTTACTTAATTTAACTTTGAGAAAATTACCGTGAATAATATAAAATTTTGATAATTTTCCTATATCAAATTTTAATTAATTATGAATGATACTAAGTACTAACTTAAAGGGCATTATTCAAAAAAAAATAAATAAAAATTAAGGGGCATTATTCTAGAATGATACTAATTTTTGTTTACTATTAATTTACCTTTGTTTTTTTATAAAATAACCTAATATAAACAAACCTTAATATTATTTTTGGCAAACACACTATTAGATAATATTATTCATTATTAATTAAAAGTTAGTATATTTTAGTGAAATCAGTAAAAATTTTTATCATTCACGATAATTTTTCCTTAAATATTTTACTCATTTTCTCTTTTTGTTATTTTGTTTGCACTAGTTAATAATCTTCACTAGACTTAAAATAAATCAAACAAATTCTAAACAATTTAGCATCCACAACTTTATTTAAAAATTTTCTAATTGAGAGGTTTTATTTATTTAAATATTCCATACACAAATTACAATAACATAGAATATAAACATGTTAGTTGAACTACTTGTTGGTATGTATCTAGTGTTTTTTGATGACAAAATTGGATCTTTTTAGTGATTGAATTTGTAGATGATGAAGTTCAAATCTAGTAAAATCTAACAAGAATACATGTGGAATGTATAAAATAGATATAAGGTGACATAATTGACTAGGAATATATATATATATATATATATATATATATATATATATATATATATATATATATATATATATATATATATATATATATATATATATTTATATATATATTTTTTGTGTTGGTTGAAATTATGGAAATCAACTGATTTGGTATTGGTATACTTTGAATAATCTTAAGAATCTAACTGCTTTTTTGAATTTAATTTATTTATATAATAATGTATGTAAACTGAAATTAGTCCATAAATCAAGGTGATTGACAACTAGTAGCATGGTGATACAACTAATCAAAATTAAAGAAAAATAGTGATAATAGTGAAGTCACTCTTTATAACTTAAACCAGTATTAATTTATAGTAGTGGACATTGGTGGGGCCAGAGAAGCTATTGTGTTTCACTGCATTAACATAGTTGCTTCTTCCTCCTACCAATAACCAATTTATATTACAGCTTGACCAATTAGTTTGTCTGTTTTAAATTATTTGTAATATTTTTTTTTATTTATAATATTATTTTTTTTTACTAAAAGTAACTAAATAATTTTCTATTTTATTTCTATTTTATTCTTATTTTTTACATTTTACATTTGACAATGATATTTCTTACCTTATGTCAAAAGATAATATTGCAACTAATTGGACTTTTGACTTTTAATTTTTTGCTTTTGGATATTGGTTGTTGAATAGTTAATTAGTTCATTGTACGTCTTATTTGGTCGATTGATTTATTGGAGTTAAAATAAGCAAAAAATAAAAAAGTTAAAGAAAAAAATAAATATGAAGGAGTTTTTGGTTTGGATAAAATTTAGTTGTCAACAGACTTAAAAATTTATTCACCAAATTCTTTAATTGTTTAAAAATTAACAAGTATAAACATTAAAAGCCATTAGAAAAACTCGATTAAAAAGTTATTTGTCTAACATAGACGAGGGAGATTATTATTATTCTTATTTTGAGGAAGGGGGAAATATGTTAGGCCACACAAAAGAAGAATTATATTTATACAATTTTTGATGAAGTTTCGTACTAAAATAAATTAGTAGTAAGAGGAGTATATATCCATCATACATGTTAGTCATTCCATGTGAAATTAAATATGAGTTAGTTCTACAACACTTCCTCATATATGTGAGCTTTTTTTTTTTTTTTTTTTTGCAAGAATATCATTTTTTTCGAACCTGCAAGTTGTTTTTGAGGATAACCAATACTATTTTTTGTTTCCAATTGATCGAAAATCTTCACCTCTTATACATAATAAGACTCACACAAGAAAAAAGTTTAGTATACATAAACCTTGATTATATTTCTTTTTAAAATCAATTGGTAATAGCAATAATAACCCATTAAACTCATATAAAAATAAATTACCGTCTAATTATTCGATGTGAGATCATATGCTGGCTATTCCCCAACACCCTCCATTCCACTAAACTAAATATTTACTTAAAATGAGGAGACTAATCCCCATTTATGGTCCCCAAATACTTTACAACCATTTCTTGATCTTTATAATAATTGTATCCTCTCAATTCCAATTAATACTACAATAGTCTTATTTTTTTAATTAAATTTTTTTTTTTCGATAAATATTTTTCTCTAATACAAGCATGAGAAAATGGCCTTAGAGTTAGCGAAAAACAAGTTGATGCAAAAACTCTTAAATGAATTACATTTGTAAATTGTGTGCAAGATGCCAAACATAACTAACATAATAAAATAGGGAGGATAGTTTATAATTTCGGTAACATTAATATTTTTAGATAAATTCTCAAATGAGATGGTTTTACGGTGAGAGCATCTTTATTGGGTGGACCCAATATACATTTACAGTCTCAAAGTGATTAGTTATAACGTTAAAATAATTAATTACAATCTTCAAAATGACCATACTTTAAAGTAGAGTTTTAAAGTGATCATCTATAACTTTAAAGTAATCACTTACAATTTTAAAGTGATTACTTAA
>NC_080057.1:21057105-21059605 GCF_026212465.1 Amaranthus tricolor | reverse complement strand
TATGAGATTAGTGATTTCAAGATACATTATAAAGAATCATTTTAAAATAAGGGAAGAAGAGAACCTTGATGTTGATTGATGTTAATTAAGTGAATCTTAGAGTGTTTGCATTGATTTAAAGAAATGTTGAGATTATAGAATTTGTTGATATTATTGTGAAGATTTCATGTTGGGTTAAAATTGTTTGATGTTGATCATTAGTAGAAAATGAGGAAAATTACTGAGAGTCTGAATTGTGTTGGACAAGGGTTAATATTAGAGAAAGTAGTGAATAATTGGAATCCTTGGTATGAATTAGGAGTGTTCTTATTTTTGGTATGGAAGTACGTATAGTATTATTTGGAAAATATAAAGAGTTAGAGAAGCGGGTAATCTTTAAATGAAGTTAAACAAGTCTAGATTGCGGCTAAAATATTTTGATGATATGGAGTGTTTGAAATTAGATGTGCACAGTCCTTTAATGCTTAGAAATGTTAGAATATAATCCTTTATTAAGTCATAGTCTTAGGAGGAGGTACAATAAGTTATATAGACCTAGATTGTAGTATCAAACGCTCTTTCGTGATGTTGTGTTTGTTATGCTTCAGGAGGCGACATCATCGAAGAACCCTTCTAGTTGATAGCTATGATCTGGTTTCGACTCCTTAAAGCATCTTTTGCGGTGAGTAGTAGCAGTCCTTTAAAGGGTTTGGCCAGACTACAATTTTGAAAATTGTTTCACTAAAGTGTTGAAATTTATATTGTTGAAACAAATTTATGAATGATTATGCTGATATTGATATGGTCAATGGATCGGGCTCATGAGCTGGTCATTGACGGAGTAGAGGGAAAGTCCCCTACTCCCTATTTTGAGGAAAATTGTCATTCAAATATTGACTAGCCTCACCCCGAGAGTGACATAGCCTTAGAGCTATGGATGTTCCTCTCAACTAGACTCCCTGTGCCTAGGAAACTGATGTTGCTTTTAAACCTTTGTTTTGAATTGCTGTGTTTTGTTGTTTTGGAATGTCACTTATAATTCAGTTTAATCTAACTCTTTGTTGTTACCAACTTTTAGCTTGTTTACAGATCGAAACCGGTCGAGAACAATGGGTTAGCGGTGTTGATTAGAGTTCCAAGGATGTTATATTGAGCTGAGCACGTGGGAGTTTGTAGCTTTGTATTAGATTTTTGGATAAATGTATATTAGACTTGGTTGTGTTGGTTATATTGGACTTAAAGTGAATTGTATGATTACTTTGTGTTTTAGTTAGATGTTTGGTTTGAGAATTAGCTGAGTTAGTTACGTTAAAGAGCTGGTGACCCCTTTGCTCAAGTTTTGGAAGTGTGATTTAAGTTTCTTGGGAAATGAACCCTGTGATAACCCTGTTTACTCAGTCAACAGTAAGTCGGGTTGTTACAGTTTTAGTACTTGGTTTGATTTACGGTGTAAACGGTCTAGTTTGATTTTTTCCGAAAAAAATATGGTTTTTGGTCTTGTTATGATTTTTAATTTTTTAAACCAGATTAGACTGGAAATCGTACTATGATCCAAAAACTATAATTTTTTTAAAATAAAGTTTAGCCCATGAAAACAAAACATATTCGAGTAGGTTCCATAAGTTTGGGCTAAATTATCAATTAAATCGAATTAAACTATAGTTTTAGTATTTGGTCTGATTTACGGTACCTACTACAAATCATTACTTGTGCCACAGTAGCAATCGTGGCACAAGTAAAAATTTTGCATGGCTATGATGTCCAGCCACGGAAATTTAAGTTAGAGACTACCGTGGCACAAGTGATCGTGGCTAGATTGTTGCCACGAGAAAATTATGATTGTGGCATAAACTCTATTTTTTGCCACGGTAGATCTCATGGCTAATATTATTCTTCTGCCACATACAATGACTCATTGTAAATTATATTCATCTACCACATGCACAACACGGGCTCCAAATCATTTATACAATTAGACTCGTAAACAGGAAAATTCAATTAGTAGTATGGATTTAATGATAATCAGTAACATTCCTTCCACACAAATGCCTTGGGTAAGATTTGAACCCAAGACCTCTAAGTTGGTATAACAACACTCCAATCACTAGGCCGTCAGTTATTTAGTGCTAATCTAAGTAATGTTAATATACTTATAACATAACACTCCTACCACCAGTCCGTTTGGTAGGTGGTAATAAACGGTGGTAATGGGAATGAAAAACTAGTGTAGTTTTGGTTGAAAAATCTCTTGTTTACCTTGATGGTCATGCTTGTCCAACTTCATTCATCTCATTTTCTTCATAAAATTCATTCCAATGCATTACCATTGGGAGATGTGGTTAGGGATGATCATGGGTCCAGGACCCTGTTGGACCCGCTCCGGACCCGCCCCTTTTTAAGGGTCTGGGTCTAAATTTTTGAGACCCATCGGATCCGGGTTGGATCTGGATCCAAAAAATATTTGACGGGTCCGGGTCCGGGTCCTAAGGTGAAGACCCGGACCCGGACCCTAAACTTTTAA
>NC_080057.1:21042105-21049605 GCF_026212465.1 Amaranthus tricolor | reverse complement strand
AGTGAGAATACTCCTTTAGTATCCGTCAGATCGATGCGTTAATACTGGAATCACGATCCTCGTTAGAGTTGATGATTTGAGAAGCCGACGATGATTCTTTCCGTCGTGACGTATTCTTGAAGGCATTAAAGGCCTTAGATTATTTTAGTTATGTTATCCATTTATATATTTTTGTCACATCCTCAGTTTTCAGCAGAGATGCTGCCGAATTTCCACTTACTCACCTTTTTAATTAATCTTTAGCTTTTATTTTGATTATTTTCCCTTTTCTTTTTATGTAACACTCGAATTTTCTCCCTTCCTTCACGATTTCTGGTTTCGTTCAGGGGTTGGAAATTCATGGGTGTTACATTATAAGTATTTATTAGTCGTATAAGTGTAGTATTAGTCATATTAGTGTATTATTAGTAGTATTAGTATATAATTAGTCGTATTAGTATAGTAACACTTCTAGAAGATTAATTTATTATTATTATTATTATTATTATTATTATTATTATTATTATTATTGTTATTATTATTATTATTATTATTATTATTATTATTATTATTATTATTATTATTATTATTATTAACTAGTTGCACACAATTATTAAATGTAAGTTAAACAAAATTGTAATTAGTTGAACAAAATTAGTTATAAAATTACTAAAAAATAATTTTGATCAACTAATATTCCTAAATGCCACAAAATTAGTCGTATATTAGAATAATATTACTCGTATAATATATATTACTTAGCTAACACTTATTAGTTATTAGTATATTAGTATATTACTATATTATTAGTCGTATATTACTACATTATTAGTCGTATTAGTATATTATTAGTTGCATTTGTGTATTATTACTCGTATTAATGTATTATTATTCGTATTAGTGTATCGTTAGTATAATATTAGTTGTATTAGTGCATTATTAGTCGGGGTTAATTTTTGGTACAAGTTTTTGTTTGCCACAAAAAAAATTCCCTTGGCATGATTTGTGGCGCAAGTACTTGTTTGCCAGGATATTAATTTACCCGTGGCACAAATGTTTATTTTCCACGATATATATTTACCCGTGGCATAATTTGTGGCACAATTGCATCTTTGCCACGATATATATTTACCCGTGGCAAAAATTTTGGGTATGATTGTGATATTGTCTTGAAACCTATCTTTCCCGTGGCAAGATCAAAACTTGCCACAGATTTTGAATTCCCGTGGCATAATTAGTGGCACAAATCACGATGTGTAGTAGTACGGTCTAGTCTGGTTTTTTCCCAAAAAAAATATGGTTTCTTGTATTGTCATGATTTTTAATTTTTTAGACCAGACCAACTGGAAATCGTACTATGATTGAAAACTATAATTTTTTTTAATAAGTTGCAACCTAGATATTTCGAGATGTACTTTTTTATAGTAATAAATATTATATATACTGAATTATGTTGATGTATTCAACTAGTTACGAATTAATATATTTGATGAATGTAGGTGCGAAATATTTGCATAAGCAAATATATTAATTTAGAAAAAAAACTTTTAAACCAAAAAACAGTAGACCAGACTTAATTTGACCATATTGTTGTAGAAAGGTCTGGTCCAGAGGTTTGATCAGTCCGGTCCAGTCTAAAAA
This sequence comes from Amaranthus tricolor, assembly GCF_026212465.1. Lineage (NCBI taxonomy): Eukaryota > Viridiplantae > Streptophyta > Magnoliopsida > Caryophyllales > Amaranthaceae > Amaranthus > Amaranthus tricolor. The sequence goes on along the minus strand of NC_080057.1, from coordinate 21,047,985 downwards.
TTTTCTATACCGAAAATCATAAATTGATCTGATTTTATAGTGTTAGAACAGACCAAATAATCCGACCCTGTGCACTAAATTAATTTTGAGTTTTCAACAAATTCTAAATTAGTCTTCTGTAAAGATAATTCACATAAGATTTAACGATGATCTAACCATTTTAGAGTTTGAAGTAGATCTGGAACTGAATCGATCCTAAACTAATTTTTACTAGGTTAAAATGTTCTTTTCTTAGAATTAGGAAAAATTGTCATCCAATTTATTGCCTATTACTGTGAATAATCCCAATTTTTGAAAATTTTTAATAATTCAACCTCTGTCTTTATTTAGTTGCGAATGGACTCTTGAAAAAATAAACCGGCTATTCTAGGTTAGTACTTGCCGTTACATTCATCTAACCATCTTCTTCCTTCTTTATAAGCTTGTTTCTATGGAGTAACACTATATTAACCCCAAAATTTTGGAGAGAGAAAAAAAAACTTTCATATCTTTAGTTTAGTGAAAATCTTAATAATTTTAAAAGGCATAAACTCTAATTCCCCTTCTTCTTGAAGTATTGGTGTAATTTCCAGAAATTATGTGAAATGTGAGCATGGTTTCGAAGCAAAGTTGCAAAGGGCGAAGAAAGGCTCCTGGGCTGGTAAACATTTTTATTCGTGTCCAAAATGAAGAGAAAAAGGTAGATAGAGAATTCAACGTAGGTCAAAAAGATTTTTTAATTCGAAAAATAAAAGGTATTGTTTGAATAAGTTAAAAGGAAAAGGGATTTACTGGTTGTAACCGGTTCTTTGCAACACAAGTTCATTCGCATCAAAAGCTACGCAAAGGTTGAATTATTTAAAAAAATGTTCAAATATAGGATTATTAGCAAACAAAGGACAATAGGTTGAATTATTCAAGACGATTTTTCGTTAGAATTATTGTTCTAAAGAATTATAATGCAACTTTAAATCAAGGAAATCGAACAAACATAAAAATGAATCACGAACTATGAATCTAATATGATCAAGATCAGATCAAACAGTTTGATTTGAATTTAAACTTCAAAATTCAATTATGTTGTGTTTGGAAAAAAGTATTTTATTTCAAATTTTAAATTTCAATTATGAGATCATTGATGAAGAATTTGAGAATGACAAGATTTGGAAAGTCATTCTCAAATTTTTTTTTTTTAACCATTTTTATAACAATTGTAAATTTGAATGTCTAAATACAAATGAGTCAAATCTATAATTTCAACCGCCGATCTTCTGAAAGACGGGGTACGCTTCTTCCAGAACCTAGACTTTGTTCTGCAAGAATGGCTTTCTCTGATAGAGGCTTGCTTCGCTTTTGTTGCAGAGCTTGCTGCTTTTCATTTAGGTAGGATAGGAGTAGGTGCTTGCAGCTCGCTCGTTGTCTACTAAATGAGCCTACACTGCCCCCTAGTCGTCTCTCTGAAAGACATCTTTTAGGTCCAGTCTATTAAAACTTAATGTATATTCTTACTCTAGATTTTACTTTATGGGTCGACCTAATTAGAAATTATCTTTTAAAAAGACCGTCTCTCACAAAAATTTGTATAATTTCAAATGAAATATCATTCCCAAACAACATAGCATTAACACGATTAGAGATCAAAATTCGTGTTCAACGTGGAAAATTCACTCATGATAATAACCCTTTATTTTGGAATTTTAAATATAACCCAAAATTGACTAAAGATTCCAATTATCATCTCTAATGATAATAGTAGTAGTTTCATTTATTTTTAATCCCTAATTTTATAAGGGAAAAGTGTAAAGCGTGTTTGCCGTCCTTATAAGACGTCCCTTCACACTTTCTTGCTAATTTTATTTAATTATTTTATACTAATTGTCATTAGTGTATCATGTGGGAGACAACTAGTCTCTTGAGAGACCATTTTTTTTAGAGACGTATTTCAAGCCCAACTCAATAAAGATTATATCGTTCTTAATACCAACTTAATATATTTTAAAAAATATATATTGGGCTAGCCCAATTAGAGACGGTCTCTCAAAGAGACCGTTTCTGAGAAGAATTTGTGAAAGACAATCTATAAACTCACTAAAGTTGAACCTTTTAAATAACAAAAAATTCAAAATTTGTATTAAATCAATTTTCTTTGCATAAATATAATTAAACCAAAAAAAACCCTAAAAATTAAACTCAAAAGAATTTAACACAATACCATCAATATTTATTTACAATATTTTAAAAAATATATAATAAATCAGTTTAATTAGAGCTCACAAGAATCTGTGTGTGGGAAAAGATCAAAATATTGGGCAATACCATTTATATTTATTAATAATTAGCATGTTAATGATGTCAAAGAAGATAATGACGACTAGAAAAGAGTGAAGAAAACTATCTCATCAATTTTTGACTCGAATTTTGAACCGTCAACTATCTCATCAATATATAATAAATCAGTTTAAAATGCTACTAAGACAACTTTTTAAAAAACAGTTAAATTCATAATTACTAGTTATTTCAACTAGATGTTTTATTAAACACTAGTATTAAATATTTGACCGTTAAGCCATATATTTATGCCAAAATAAGTGCAATTGCTCAATAAATTATTTTACCAAACGCCTCTACTTCCGGTACATTAATCTCTTAACTTTGAGAATGCTTTTTCTTTTATCCTTATAACAAAAATTTGATTTTAACCGTGTACAGGATGAATTAGTTTTTTCCTCTTCTTATTTGTAGAGTCTTATCTAGCCCTATCCAGATAAAAAGAAAAACCAACTTTTTTCGTAGTAAAAAAGTTTTAAAAAAAAATATTTACCTTAAAAGATAAGTTAAGTTGGTCTTAAAATTCAATTGTCTTATACCATCAATCAATTTATGAAGAGCTTGAGAAAATTACAAAAAGTATCATTAATCAATTTTGTTTTGCATTACCACTAGACTTACTAATTTGTCACTATAATTTATAAGTGTTACTTTTGTACTTTCGTCACTCTATCTTTTCTTGTGTTAAACTTTATAATATTAATTTATAGCATTTGTTTAAGCTATTTTCATATATTAGATATACATATCAAGTTCTTAAATTGGTGTTAACTAATGTCATTTTCAATTTTATTTATATACTTCATAACAATATATGAGTTCTGCTACATAAATTAAGAGATCAATTTCATAGGTTATTCATATAAATTCTCCTTTTTCATTTCTACCATATTAACGATAATTTTGAATATTTTATATACATTTTTACTTTCAACCTCAAAGTCAAATTTGGACTTTCTCACCTTTTTTTAAATCTTTCAACTTTAAACTTTCTTTCTAATTATATGTTTGCCAATATCCTTTTACATGTCCTAATATTATTTGTCTTTACTTTTTGATATTCAAATTGCAATACTTTAATATATTTCATGAAAATACTCTTTTTATCATTACTTGCCTAAGTACTAATCTTATGTGTACCTTATAGTATGGATTTTTCAAGTCAATAAAAATCACATGTGTTTTTATTAAATAAATTGCTTTCATCGTAGATCTCCCCAAGTATAAATCTGAATTAGTTCTTGTTATGCCATGTACCAAATCATTCATTGTACAAGGTGATGTTGATTACACTATTGCTCACTTCATGGCTTGCTCATGATGAGTGTGCCATGGGATATAAGTAAATGAGGTTTGTGCTGGTGAATTATGCATTGAAGGACGTAAAATGGGATGCCTCAAGAAGTGTAGCATTGGGCTGCCTTGACCAAGTAAAACAACTGTAGTGGGCCTGGCCATAGGCTACTCGTTCGAGCTCCTGTCTTGCTCTAAATTTTTGATTTTCTGATATTTGCTAGGCACGTATTGTATTTATTAAACTGTTTTAATGGACTATATTCAGGTATGAAGACTAATACATAGAGAGAAACAAAGTTTTAAAGCTTTAGTGTGTCTTCTTTTATAAGCATGGGTGATTTTCATTTCTATTTAGGGGGTGATCAAGATACCATGTTTATTATTGTATGTGCTTTGTTGATAAAAGCATTAATCTTTTTGCTTTTTTGGGGATACTGAATGCATATGAAAGTTGGGTTTTTGGAAAAGAATTTAGATGAGTGAAGGATAAGGTTCCTTATTCCACTCTTTCATGGAAAAATGAACTTTTTGGTGCGAAAAAGTTATGTTGAGGAATTGTTAATTCAACAAGACATCAATAAGGCTTTTGAGAAGACAAAACCAATATCTTTGGAGAATATGAATTGAAGAGGGCGGTGAGCAATATTCGACTGGCCATTGCACCTAATTATATCTATAACAATTTGAAGGAGACAAACTTCGGAGTGTTGTTGGAGAAGCTTCAAGCGGTGTATGCTTTGAAGTCTCTTACAAACAAACTTTACTTAAGGTGAAAGTTGCATCAACTTATGAAAGAAGATGACACAAATATGCAAGTTCACATCAACACATTCAACTAACTAGTCTGTTAATTGTTGAATGTAGATGAGAAGTTATCAAATGAGCATCAAGATTAACTTCTTTTTCCTTCACTTCTTAAGAACTATAGAAATATAGTTCAAACATTTCCCATTGGGAGGGAGTCTATTACTTTTGATCAAGTATTGGCAGCATAAGTATTGAGAATGTAATTTAATGGCTTAATAAAGGTAAATAATGAGTAATAACCTTCTATATTGTGCTTGATGATTATTTTGTAAGCATGATTTAACTATCGCGTCATAAGCTTGTTAAAGAAATTGTACTCGGCTTTATCGCTGAACGATTCAATCGGCTGTCATCCGTATTATGGATGACAGTATTTTGCAAGAACATTTAGTTCAGGTTTCGATTCAGGCCGCAACTTTAATTATTCTATCGATGACTTAGCTGCAATAATTTTACTTGATGACTTTGATGACTATATTGTACTTATGTTTTTTTATCGTACTTAAGCAAACCTTATGTTATATTTTCTCAGTTGTAAAATTTTTAACTTATGTTTTAAATGGTTTTAGATTAAATGGTTTTTAGCAGTTCGGCGTTTTACACTTCCGCATTATTTATCTTAAGTATAATTATTAATGTTAATTATCTATCGAGAGTGTCGCTTCTACTACAGACAAACTTTCTAATTTGTGTTTCAAAAAAAAATCCCTACATGTCATACTTGTCTCTTTAAGTGCCTTGGGACATAAATGTACTATTGCATGTGTTTAAATCAAATCACCAAATCAACTCTATACAACTTGTGTAAACTAAAAAACTATTTGATTAAACATTCCATCTACCAATTTTTATACATTTTTCTGCTCCATATGTCCCTTTGTGTTTTCTAGATGCAACTCTTAAATGTCAATTTGTTTAAGGCCACTATTCGAGATGACTTATTTCTTCTCTTCGTCGTTGATGCGTGATTAGCGTTGTATAAATTACAGTCTTTATTCAACACTTTGAGATTATTACGTCCAGCTTTTTTTGTGTTCTTGAATATGTCTTACTTCCTTCTGCCCTCGAAATTGCTTCAAAGAAAAAATTGTTAAATGTTAAAAAGGAATATAAAAAGATGATAATATACGAGAAGAAAAATTGAATTGTGTAGATGATATTAATAAGAGTTATATATGATCTGTACAGTAAATGAAATTAAAAGATTCTGGAATGGTTTATTTCTAAATAAGAAAATAAAGCAGGATAAGTTAGACAATTCAAAATAGTAAAAGACGTAAATTGAGTAGAACAGATCGGTATTTGTTTGGTATTCCATCGTTATCTATGTGTTAAAATTAGAAGAATAAAAGGGTTATTTATGGTAGTATGTTTTGGAAATTTATTTGGAACATTAGTTATATAAACTCATAGCTCAAAGATATTTTCATACATAGTTAAATATGACTTGAGTATAATGTTAGAGTTATT
>NC_080057.1:21032105-21037105 GCF_026212465.1 Amaranthus tricolor | reverse complement strand
ATCATTGTGGTTGACCCGAGGTTCGCCCTGACTTTATCTAGGCTTAGTGGGCCGCGAATTTGTTCACTGCGTCTGTTCCAAGTACGACTTGAAAATATTGTTAACTTGATTTTTGTTAAATTGTTTTGGAAAAGTTATCCTTGGTTTTAATTGATTTGGTTACCCTACTTTGGTATTAATTGAATTGATCAACATTATTTGACTCTATTGGTTTGGCTTGTATGGTTGGATCGTTGTTAATTGGTTTGAATTTTAATTAAGTCTCGCATTAGTTCTTTGTTTAAATTTGAACCTTTGTGTTAAGGACAGTCTAGTTACTGGCCACTAAGTGGTAATTTGCGGTTTAGTTGTTGCAGGTGATGATTGAATTCACTCGGAGCGACTGGGGAATAAGACTGAGAGATGTAGGGTTACCTAGAACATTAAGTTGAAGTTTAGATGTTTTATTTATTTTTGTTTATGGGAGTGTTTTACTCCCTGGATTATTATGTAATGACTTTTTGATTTACTTTATTCGAAGTTATAAATTTATTTTGAAAATTTTAGTGACCCAACTTAGTGTATTGTTTCCGCCAATACACCCTATATTAAGACGGGTCATTACAGTTGGTATCAGAGCTGAACGGTTCCGAGGCTTGCTTGAGTAAGTTACTTGGAATCTAAGCAATTGACTTGACCATAGAGTGAGGATTACTTGGGTAGTAAGAAATGGGAATTGCTTTTAGAAAAGCAAGGAAGTATGTAAGACTACATATAAATTTCTGTTTTTGTAGGATGCCTCCTAGAAGAAGAACCTCTGCTGAGAAGGAGTCTTCTCGCCAACGTCTGAGAGCTCTAGAGAATGCTATTATTGCCCTCGCAAATCGATCCACTGGTCCGGCTAACAACCAGTCTGTCTTTGATCGGTTTGATCGTCACCGTCCCCCAACCTATGAGGGTACTGCCGATCCTGTAGTTCTCGAAGGTTGGTTGCGTGAGATAGAAAAACTCTTTGACGCGACCGGCTGCCCAGATGCTGAAAAGGTAGCTATTGGCTCGTATTACCTGAAGAAAGAGGCTGACAACTGGTGGGGTATGGTCAAAGCTGAATGTCTTGCTACCACTGGCTTTGGGTGGGAACAGTTCTCCACGAAGTTGAAGGAGAGATTCTATCCAGACGAGTTGAGGTGGCTGAAAAGAGAAGAGTTTCTCTCTCTGGAACAGGGTTCTATGTCGGTGCAAGCATATACTGACAAGTTCACAGAGTTGTCTCGTTTTGCTGCTGTTTTGATCCCTTCTGAAGCTGAGAAAGTGAGGTTGTATGTGAGGAGGTTAGACGCCCGGATTAGGGTACCAGTGATGTGTTCAGGTCCTGCTACTTTCCAGAAGGCTTATGAAGTTGCCCTTAGTGCTTATGCTGCAGTTCAGGAAGAAGAAGCTGCTAGGCGTGCTCTCACAGCCAAGAGGCCCCCTCCCTCATTTCATACTGCAAACCCCTCCAAGAAGTCTAAGCTTATTCCTGCGAACAAGGGGAGTACTTCTGATTCTAGACCAAAGAAGTGTTTCAAGTGCCAGAAAGATTGGCACCCTGGCAAAAATTGTGATGGTTCTGCTGTCAAGTGTTTCTATTGCAATGGTGAGGGTCACCGTTCGTACTCTTGCCCTAAGAATTCTGATGCAGGCAAGACAATTACTGGTGGTAATGCCCCTCTCCGCAACAGGGTTTATAATATGACCGAAACCGAGGAAGAATCGGATGTTGATGTCATTGCCGGTACTATTCTCGTAAACTCTATTCCTGCTTATGTTTTATTTGATACTGGTGCTACTGCTTCTTTCATCTCTTCTTCCTTTATTGAAAAAGCCAAGTTGAACTCTTCTATGTCTGTTAAATCTGTGATCTCCCTTCCTAATGGGGAGAAAATTTCTTGTCATCGCGCTTTTCGAAGCGTTCCTGTTATCATTAACGAGGTAGAATTGACTGCAAATCTTAAAGAGTTCCCCATGGACGAATTCGATGTGATATTCGGCATGGATTGGTTGAAGGAATACCGAGCTGTATTCCATTGTAGGGATGAGAAGGTGGTATTGAGAAACCATAAAGGGGAGAGAGTTTCTTATTCTAACACCAAAGCAAAGCCTGGTGTGAAGATCATCTCTGCTATAAAGATGATGAAAATACAAAGGAAAGGGAATGAAGTTTTCTTGTGCAAAGTGACTGAAGTCTCCGAAGGCGTTAAGCTTGAAGACATTCCCATTGTCAGAAACTATCCAGATGTATTTCCCGAAGAATTACCTGGAATCCCTCCCGAAAGAGATGTAGGATTTGGGATTGATTTGATTCCAGGTACCGCTCCTATTTCTAAACCCCCCTATAGAATGGCACCCTCAGAAATGCAAGAGTTAAAGACTCAGTTGCAAGAGCTTATCGATAAGGGTTTTATAAGGCCCAGTGCTTCTCCTTGGGGTGCTCCAGTTTTATTTGTGAAGAAGAAAGATGGTAGTATGCGGCTGTGTATTGACTACCGTGAACTGAACAAGGTAACTATCAAAAATAGATATCCCTTGCCAAGAATTGACGATCTTTTTGATCAATTAAAGGGCGCGGGTGTCTTTTCTAAAATTGACCTTAGGTCTGGTTACCATCAGATCCCTGTGAGGGAAGATGATATTCAAAAGACGGCTTTCCGGACTAGATATGGGCATTATGAATTTGTCGTCATGCCCTTCGGTCTTACGATTGCCCCTGCTGTGTTTATGGACCAGATGAATAGGTCCTTTCACGAGTTGTTGGATGAATGTGTAGTTGTCTTCATTGACGACATCTTAGTATTCTCGAAGGATGAAGAAGAGCATGTTAAACATCTAGAAATGGTGTTAAACATTCTCAGGAAGCAGAAATGGTTTGCCAAGTTCTCAAAATGTGAATTCTGGCTTAAGAAAGTGGCATTTCTAGGCCATGTTATTAGCAAGGAAGGTGTGAAGGTTGATCCAACGAAGATTAAAGCTATTATAGAATGGGCAAGTCCCTCTAGTGTAACTGAAGTTCGGAGTTTTCTAGGACTTGCAGGCTATTATCGAAGGTTTGTGCATAACTTCTTTATTATTGCTCAACCTTTGACAAAATTGATGAAGAAAGACTGCAAGTTTAGATGGTCCGAAGAGTGCGAAAAGGCTTTTCAGTTATTGAAAGAAAAGCTCACATCTGCTCCTGTCTTAGTCTTGCCGATAGAAGGAGAGGAGTATGAGGTGTTCAGTGATGCCTCGAAGAGTGGACTAGGGTGTGTGTTGATGCAACGGGGTAAGGTTATTGCCTATGCTTCAAGGCAATTAAAAGTTCATGAGAAGAATTACCCTACGCATGATCTTGAATTGGCTGCAGTGGTGTTTGCATTAAAGATTTGGCGACACTATTTATATGGTGTTTCGTGCAAGATTTACACTGATCATAAAAGCCTCAAGTATATTTTCACTCAGAAAGAATTGAATATGCGTCAGAGGCGCTGGCTCGAGCTTGTCAAGGATTATGAATTGACCTTGGAGTATAAGGAAGGAAAGGCTAATAGGGTTGCTGATGCCCTGAGTCGAAAGCCTGGACCCTTGCTGAATTTTATGAAGGTTCTCTCTAAGGACTTATGTGAGGAATTCCGCAAGATGGAAATTGAAGTGGTATCATTGGGTGGGGTTAAAGCTCGCTTAAGCGCTATGAGTTCTGAGCCTGCTCTTTATGCTGAGTTAAGAGAGAAGCAACAGAATGATCCTAAGCTTCGGAAGATTCGGGCTGCAAAGGCTCAAGGACGAGCTGGGAGTTTTGATATTGCAGAGGATGGGAGTATGAAGTTCAAAGGGCGATGGTGTGTGCCTAATGATCCGATTTTGAAGAACGAAATCATGAGTGAAGCTCATAACACTCCTTATTCAGTACATCCTGGAGGTTCGAAGATGTATAAGGACCTCAAGCTAAGCTTTTGGTGGCCTTGTATGAAAAAAGAGGTTGCTGAATTTGTTGCCAAGTGTTTGGTGTGTCAGAAGGTGAAGATTGAGCATCAAAGGCCAGGTGGTTTGTTACAACCCCTTCCTATTCCAGCATGGAAGTTTGACTCCGTTTCCATGGATTTTGTGATGGGGCTTCCTAATGCCGCTGGTGGCTTGAATGCAGTGTGGGTAATAGTTGATCGCTTGACCAAGGTTGCCAGATTTATTCCTATGAAGAAGACTTGGTCAATGGAACAAATGGCGGAGGCTTATTCAAATGAAATCATAAGGTTGCATGGTGTACCTAGGGAAATTGTGTCCGATCGTGATCCCAGGTTCTTATCTCATTTCTGGTCCTCGTTACAAAAGGCTTTTGGTACTAAGTTGAAGTTGAGTACCGCTTTCCATGCTGCAACTGATGGGCAAACGGAGAGAACAATCCAGACTTTGGAAGACATGCTCCGTGCTTGTGCCCTGGAATTCCAAGGCTCGTGGGTGAAGTCTTTAAGCTTGGTAGAGTTCTCTTACAACAACAGCTATCATGCGAGCATCCAAATGGCTCCCTACGAGGCTCTTTATGGTAGGAAATGTCGTAGTCCTACTTTCTGGAGCGACATAAGTGATTCGTTGGTGTTGGGACCCGATCTTATCCAATCTACTATAGATAAGGTCAAAGTTATTCAAGCAAAGATGAAGGCTGCCCAGGATCGACAAAAGTCTTATGCCGATTTGAGTAGGAGACCTATTACTTATGATGTTGGGGATAAGGTGCTTTTGAAGGTGTCCCCAATGAAGGGAGTAATGAGATTTGGTGTGAAGGGCAAGCTCAGCCCTAAGTATGTGGGTCCTTATGAGGTACTTGAGAGGATTGGTGAAGTGGCTTATAAGTTGGCTTTGCCAGTCGAGCTATCTAAGGTTCACAATGTGTTCCATGTCTCTCAGTTACGGCGTTATCGAAGTGACCCTTCGCATGTTATAGCCGTAGAGTCGGTAGAGGTCAACCCTAATTTGACTTTCGAGGAGAAGCCAGTCAAAATCCTTGATCG